>NW_020948854.1:0-1034 GCF_900497805.2 Vombatus ursinus | reverse complement strand
ACTGAACAACAATTATTTTACATTATATAACATCAATATTGTTTTATATTATATGTCATATATAACATATATGTGTATTATGTAATATAATAGCAATAATTTATATAGCACCTTAAAGTTTGCAAAGCTCTCTACACACATTATCTTATCTGAACCTCACAACACCCTTGTGAAACAGGTGTTATGGGTGTTATCCACACTTTATAGATGAGGGAACTGAGGTTCAGATAAGATAATGTGTGTAGAGAGCTTTGCAAACTTTAAGGTGCTATATAAATTATTGCTATTATATTACATAATACACATATATGTTATATATGACATATAATATAAAACAATATTGATGTTATATAATGTAAAATAATTGTTGTTCAGTCATTTCAGCTGTGTCTAAGTTTTTGTGACCTTATTTGGAGTTTTCTTGGCAGAGATACTGGATTGGTTTATTATTTCCTACTCCAGCTCATTTTACAGAGAAGAAAACTGAGGCAAACAGGGTTAAATGACTTGCCCAGGGTCATATAGCTAGAAAATGTCTGAGGCCAGGTTTGAACTCAGGAAGATGAGTCTTCCTGACTCCAAGCCCAACACTCTATTCACTGTGCCACCTAGCTGCCCAGGTAAAATAATATATTATATATAATGATATGAGCAACTAGGTGGCACAGTGGATAGTGTTGGGCATGGAGTCAGGAAGATTCATCTTCCTGAGTTCAAATCTGGCCTCAGACACTTATTAGCTGTGTGACCCTGGACAAGTCACTTAACCCTGTCTGCTCAGTTATCTCATCTGTAAAATGAGGTGGAGAAGGAAATGGCAAACCACTCCAGTATTTTCACCAAGAAAATCCCAAATGGGATCACAGAGTCAGACATGACTGAAAACAACTGAACAACAATTATTTTACATTATATAACATCAATATTGTTTTATATTATATGTCATATATAACATATATGTGTATTATGTAATATAATAGCAATAATTTATATAGCACCTTAAAGTTTGCAAAGCTCTCTACACACATTATCTT
>NW_020948853.1:0-16599 GCF_900497805.2 Vombatus ursinus | reverse complement strand
ACACACACACACACACACACACACACACACACACACACACACACATTTCAGTTCACTTCACTTCCAATTGGTGCTAGCAGGACTAAATCATGTCTAACTTTAAAGTCATTTGAAAAGTCCTAGTTTGATATTAAAGGTTCCCTCTGCCCACCAGAAATATCTTTCCTACCTGTCTTCTCTTTCTGCCTTCAGATACATGAATTCCACCCTTCAACTAAGGGAAAGCTTTTAACTGAACAATGAAAAATCATTTGAACAGAGGTTTAGAGCTCAAAGGCATCTTAAAATGAAATGACTGGTTGAGGTAATGCTCAGGAATAAATTTCTATTAAAGTGATAATCAGTTAACAAATATGATGGTGATGATGTTTACTACTTTATAAATAGTAGTAACCATTGTAGTAACCATTTGTTTACTACTTTAGAGTATAAATGACTGATCATTTGATCAATGACTATGTTGATGAGGTGGGAATGATGGGGACAAGGGCTGGGTAGGAGTGGAAGAACACTGCAGTGGAATAGGGTAAAAGGGGAAGAGAGTTTTGGAAACAAAGGCAAATTGTGAAGTTTTCAGCTTTGCCTGTTTGCTGTCCTGTTTGCTTTAAACTGTACTAAGATAAAAACTATGCACTGAGGTATCTTTATCTGTTTTCTATAGGTATATTCATTTTTGCTTTGCATGATTTATGAATAGTTGTTCAGCCTATGTTTTTAATACCTGATACCACATAAAGGAACTTCCTTTCTACTAGTCAATTCTATAATGGGGAAATCACTATTAATATGAAATGAATGGTCATATATGCACCTTTTGTAAATACCTACAGATGGGGGTCTATACACTTGCAAGGAATCCTACTTAAGGAGAACCTTGTATGAACAGTGGAAACTACTTAATGAGAGCACCCATTGCTATAAATTTTTTTTTAATACTTATGGGTAGTTATTTTTCAATATTAGTGTCATTCTAGTAATAACTATTTCTGTAATAATAATGCTAGTGAGCTACCATTTAAAAACTCTTGAAATGTTTAAAAACAAAACAAGTGTGGAGAGGGCATCCATAGCAAATGGGTTGAGCTGGGCCCCCAAAATAAAATTCTTAAAAGCATAAAATATCGATGTTATGATTCACCATTAGGTTTCTCTCAGAGAGAAAGGACATTGAAATTTTACACATTTATAGAAGATATCAAATTACTATTTCTATTATTTTCTTTCAGGCAGAAGAAGAGATTAGAAATTAAAAACTGCTGTTGCATCTTGCTTTTTGGTCAGAGGTGTGTGCCTGTGCTTGTGTGTATGCCTGCACAACTGTGTATACAGGCGGGTAGGGGTAGTTGACCTGTCTCCTAGGTTCTGACTCAAGAACTCAATTGTTCTAGGGGAAGCTGGCAGCTATTCACTCGGCCAGGAATTACTGGACCTAGAAATACAATCTCCAATGTTCAGAACTCACTGTAGTGACTAATTCCTAAATCATGGTGCTAATTAATTAATCTTTAGGGAGAGATATATGTGCCCTTATTAAAAACCATGCTTCAATGGCTCATCCTAGTGAGAAAGGAACTCAGAGTACTCAAACCTGAGGCCAGCAGAGGATAAGCTCTGGTAGTTCCTACCAAGTTAAAACATTTCAGATGAAGTAGATTTATCTAGTTTCAAAAAGAGGTAAAAGGAAATCCCATGATCTGCTAAAATATTGACAGTTACTAATAATGCTTATTAGCAATTAATTATTCTCTAGCGCCAGCCTAAATTTCTCATGGTTTAAGCCAATAGCTTATGCTTAGTATGGACTGAGTGATGGACTGTATCCATTTTCTAGACACTAAACTAAGTATGAAGAGGGCTATCATGAGTGGTCACCAGGTGGTACATATTTTGACTATAGCATCTCATAAAACTATATACTAAGACACAAAAAGATTGATACCTGCTTCCATTAGGGCAGGAGTTCACATAACAATATTTTGGGGGTTTGGGGTTGTTTTTTTTTTTTGCTTATTTGAAAAGGAGTAGACCTTATCCTAAAGTACAAATGATACAGGACAAAGATCCTATGGTCTCCAGAGCTGGAATGTTTTGGTTACAACTTTATGCTTAATTACCTTTCTTTATATAATTCTGATCATTAATAAATTGGATGCATCAGGGCATTGTTTTTCAAGTATGGCTTGGACTACATGGACACCAGTATCTCTTCCACCCTGAGAATCTGTGATCATAGTCTTATTTTCTTACCTAGATTGCCTCTTAGCCATTGTATTAATCTTCTCCAATGATATCACTTTCATAGATAACAAAATTTGCTCCGCTAAAAGGAAAAATGTTAATGTCATTTCCAGTAACAGAACTTTTTCCCTCTGATCTTTACAATTTTTACCTTTGCGCTCTTTCTGTTGTTTACCCCAGCTTTTGTACCTATTTGTCCTGTTACAGCAGTAACCATTGAAAACCATAAAAATGAATTTCAAAGTAATGAATGAACATCTCTGTGATGCAGTACACAGTGAGTACTGAAAAGTATGTATTATTAATTTTAGAGAATAATACAATAGTAAATATTAATATAGTAAGTATAAATAGTAATATCATGGTAAAAATTCCACAACTGAATATGAGAAAATAAAATTTTCTTTAAAATATAACAAAGCACCTAAGTGGAAAATAACTATTTAAAAATATTGCCTATTATAATATGGTTTTTATAGAGGAGCTCAAACAGTTTTAACTCTCCCATTTCTGCTTGGTGATGGATATGTAAGGATTCTGGTTTGATCTTACAGTTCTTAGCAAGATTATGATGAAATTTATTTTTGGAATACCTTGTCAAGATTCTTATTTATTTTAAGAAAAAATACTGTTTGATGCTTAACTTTGATAGTACAGTTCTCAAAAGACATGATGAAGAAATCTACATATTATTCAGATATAACTAGAAAATAGATGTAACTAGAGCTCTGCCAAATTATGCTAGTTTAAATTTGGAAATCGGCATCTCCCTAGCTTTCTGTTTTTCTTTAATAGTAAAAAGCTTAGCTTTCTAACCCTGTCCTCAGTCCTGCTTTTGAGCTATTCTGCTACCTTCCCCTTAGTATTCTGTCCTCTTTCCTCCTTCACAAAGCATTTTCTTTTCAACCATAACATGACTGTCAGTTTGTTTGAGGGCAGCTTTGTTCAAAGACACATGAAACCTGGTTGAATAAAAATTTAATTTCTTAAGGAAAGCCCTGAATCTGTCTCAGCAAACTAAAGTTGCTCATGTGAACAGTACATTCCAATATTTAGCCTTTTTCCTACCTGTAGTTGAGAAATGCAGTTCACAAAATTATAGATGAAGGAAACAGAATGATGCTAAAAGCAGCATTCACCTAGCAGCTAGGTGGTTCAGTGGATAAAATGCTGGTCCTAGAGTCAGGAAGACCTGCAGACACTAGCTGTGTAATCTTAGGCAAGCCACTTAACCTCTCTTTTGCCTCAGTTTCTTCATTTGTAAAATGGGGATAATAATAGCACCTACCTCCCAGGATTGTTTTAAAGATCAAATGAGATTATAATTGTAAATTACTTAGCACAGCACCTGGTACCTAGTAATTACTTCATAAATATTAGTTTTTATTGTCAGTAGTAATAGTTATGGTAGTAGTACCAGTAACTCATAAGGACACTTCTCTTTTTAAATACAGAATGTGTTCCTTAAACAACCACCTTGTGTTTTTGTGTTCTACATTTTACATCTTGACCAAAAATTTCCTTGGCTGTAGAAAAGACTGATGAAATAATTTCATTTTAGTACCCTATTTTGCGACAATGGTGTTTGGTAGTGAATGTAAGCTAATTTTACTTGGGCTACAATGCCTATTTTTTTTTTTTTTGACATAAGTAAAATGTTTTTAGTTAGATTTCTTTCTGTGTGTATGCATGTAACTTCTACCTAGGGGGAAAAAAAGGAAACATTCTCGGGTTTGAATTTCATTGCTAAGGTGAATTATAAATATATTTTATAGTGTAACATGGCCTAGAAAAACATATTGTGACTGGAATAACGTACTAAATCATAGAACTACAGAGAAAAATGGGACCTCAGACAGTACCTAGTCCAGTGCTCTCAGGTTCAGAAATTGTAAATGACTGACTCAAAATCCAGCAGGTAGTTAATTTTTTAATGTGATATTATCTTCTAGTCCAGTTGTTATAGCATCTTAATCCCATATGATTTTCTATACTACTTCAGTACAGAATTTACAAAGGCAAATTATAAAAGAAGTCAGTTATTATTCAAGGAATTTTTATCGTATTAAGAATCAGAAACACTAATGCTTTTTCTATCAAGTCTCCAAATTCCCCTGTTTTATACTTCCTTTGTCAATGACCCCATATTCATCCCACTCTGAATGAATGGAATGAGAGTGTGATTATTACGCAGGTTGAAAAATTAGTCACAGTAGAAGAAATCCTAACATACCTGTATGGATATAGAATTCAAGTCCTGAAAACTACAGTTCCTTTTTTAACCATCACTAGAGAAATACAGTATTCACTGTACTGTTATGTCTACTATTTAGTATGTGTCATTTAAAATTATAAACCCTATTAGGGAGTATGTGACACTTCCAATAAAGGATGTCACTTTTGCAGTACTTTTAGCAGTTACATGGCATCAGGAATAACTCACTTCAGCTTTAAGGTTCTTCTATTTTTTGTGTGTACCTGCACCAGTATCTTAAAGTATTCTATACTTTAATTAATATTAAATTTTTAAGTCTTTTCTCATGAATTGGTATTGAAATTATTTTTAAAGTATTATTGTATTTAGCAATTTAGTAGAAATAGTTATTAAAGGAGGATAAGTAAAGAAAACTTTTGCAATAGGATAGGAAAAGCACTAGTATTAAGGAGGATAAGGAAAGTTTTCTTGTAAAAGGTGTATTTTTAGCTAATTTGAAGGAAGTCAGAGAGATGAGAGGAGCCAACAGATAGAAACAGAGAGGGAGAGAATACCAGTTCTGGCGGACTACCAATGAAAATGTGGGAATTCAGGAAATCTAATGTCTTATTTGAGACAGAAAGGCATCTAGGGCCACTAGATTTAGAGTACTTGGAATGGTGTAAGGAGACTAGAAATGTGGGAAGTAACTAAGTTAAGAAGGCTTTAAGTTTCCAGAAGCCAAGATGGCGGAGTAAGATGTAAGTCGCTCTTACCCTCCCTTATCAACCTCTGAAAGCCCAGAAAATATTGCCCCAGGAAAAACCCTCAAACAGTTGAACCAGAAGACAGATGGGGTGCAGCAGTCCAGTAGCCCAGGTAGCTTGAGGGATTAATGGGAAAGGCCCCTCTTGCCCTGGGGGAAGGGGAGCAGCATTGAACAGGAGGCATCCCAGCAAGCTAGCAGAAAGCCCCACCTCAGCATACCAGGAGGAGATCCTGAAACCCAGGTGGTAGAGCAGGCAAACACCAACACCTGGACCCTCAAGTACCTCAGTGAGGGTGGGGGGACCAGAGGAAACCAGCTCAGAAAACCACCAAGTGCCTTGGCATTCTACAGCAATCTCTCAGAGCCTCAGCAAAACTCTGTGAAGCACTCCAAGGGGCCCCAGGCAGATAAACATCCTACAATATCCATCTGAAAGGAGTTGAAGAAAGTGAAAGGAAAGGAAAGCAGGCAATCTCCAGGAGCCAGACTACCCTATCCTACCCCTAGGGTTCCAGTGTTGCTGATTCTAGCCCAACACCAGGTAAGCTGCCAAACCCTAGAGCATCAGAGACCCCAGCACACAAAGACAGTGATCAGGCCCTAGGCTCCCAATACAAGAAGGGTCAGGGCCCTCTGCTCCCCAGCAGGAGAGCTCAATCTCTTTAAAGGACAGGAAATAAGCAAACACCATGAGCAAAAAAGAAAAAAATGTACCATAGATTCATATTATGAGAATAGTGAAGATCAAGGCAGAAATTCTGAAGAGGACAACATTGTCCAAAAAAAAATGCACATCTGGAACCTCTAAAGGGAATATGAACTGGTCTGAAGCCCAAAAAGCCTTCTTAGAAGAGCTCAAGAAGGATTTTAAAAGTCAAATGAGAGAGGTAGAAGAGTCCTTAAAAAATACAATTGGCTAACTGGAAAAAAAAGTACACTGAAGAAAACAAGTGCCTAAAAACTACAATTGGTCAACTGGAAAAAAAAAGTACACTGCAGAAAACAAGTCCCTAAAAATACAGTTGGCCAAATGGGGAAGGAGGTACAAAATCTAATAGAAGAAAATAATCTGTTAAAAATTAGAATCAGGCAAATGGAAGCTAATGACTCTATGAAAGAGCAAGAATCAGTCAAACAGAAACAAAAGAATGAAAAAATAGATGAAAACATAAAATACCTCATTGGTTAAACAACTGACCTGGAAAACTGATCCAGGAGAGACAATTTAAAAATTATTGGTCTACCTGAAAATCACGATGAAAAAAAGAGCTCAGACAGTATCTTTCAGGAAATTATCAAGTAAAATTGCTCTGAGGTCCTAGAACCAGAGGGTAAAATAGCTGTAGAAAGAATCCACTGATCACCTCCTGAGAGAGATCCCAAATTGAAAATGCCAAGGAATATAGTAGTCAAATTCCAACATTACTGGGTCAAAGAGAAAAATACTGCAAACAGCCAGAAAGAAACAATTTAAATATCGTGGAACTGCAGTCAGGATTACACAGGACCTTGCAGCTTCGACATTAAAAGACCATAGGATGTGAAATATGATATTCCGTAAGGCAAAGGAGTGTGGATTACAACCAAGAATCAACTATCCAGCAAAAATGAGTATGATCTTTCAGGGGAGGAGATGGATATTCAATGAAATAGGGGGCTTCCAAACCTTCCTGATAAAAAGACCAGAGCTCAGGTGGTACAGTGGATAGAGCATCAACCCTGAAGTCAGGAGGAACTGAGTTCAAATCTGACTTCAGACCAAACACTTGACACTTACTAGCTGTGTGACCCTGGGCAACTCACTTAACTCGAATTGCCAAAAAAAAAAAAAAAAAGACCAGAGTTCAACAGAAAATTTGATCTTCAAATGCAAGACTCAAGAGAGAAATAAAAAGGTAAATAGGACAGAAAGATACAACATCTTGTTAAAAAGGTCAAACTGTTTACATCTTCCCTACAAGGGAAGATGACACTTGCGACTATTGAGAACTGTATTGTTATTATACCATGTTAAAGGGGTATACATAAAGGGAGTGGATATAAGTTGACTTTGATGTAATAATAAAGAAAAAAATCTAATCAAGTAGGTTAAATGGATCCAAGTAAATGGATTAATCTGATCTAAGAAAATGTACTGAGAGAAAAGGAAAGGAAGAGGCAGAAAAGGATAAATTACATTACAGGAAAAGGCACAAAGGAAAAGGCACAAAAGCAGATGGAAAGAAGGGAGGAAAATGAGAATTGTTTGATCCTTACTCTCATCGGATTTTCAAGAAGGGAATAACATAATCAGTTAGGTATAGAAATCTAACTTGCTGTATAGGCAGTAGGAGGGAAAAGGGGAAATAAAAGGGAGGGGGGATAGAAGGGAGGGAAGAAGTAGTAAGGGTAAAGGGGAAGAAAAGGTAAGGGGCTAATGGAAGAGAGGCTGGACTAAGGGAGGCAGTGGTCAAAAGCAAAACACTAGTGAGGAGGGAAAAGGAGAAAGGAGAAAGAAAAGCATAAATGGGAGAAACAGGATGGAGAGAAAGTCACAGATAGTAATCATAACTGAAAGTGAATGGGATGAACTCTCCCATAAAACAGAAGTGGATAGCAGAATGGATTAAAAATCATAAACTTACAATAGATTGTTTACAAGAAACACATTTGAAAAAGAACAACACACACAGGGTAGAGGTAAAAGGCTGGAGCAGAATATATTATGCTTCAGCTGAAGTAAAAAAAGGAGGGTTAGCAATCCTGATCTCAGACAAAGCAAAAGCAAAAATAGATCTTATCAAAAGAGATAAGGAAGGAAACTACATTCTACTAAAAGGCACTATAGACAATGAAGTAATATCATTACTAAACATATATGCACCAAGTGGTATAGCATCCAAATTCTTAGAGAAGAAGTTCAGGGAGTTACAGGAAGAAATAAACAGCAAAACTATACTAGTGGGGGACCTCAACCTCCCCCTTTCTGAACTAGATAAATCTAACCACAAAGTAGACAAGAAAGAAGTTAAGGAGGTGAATAGAATATTAGAAAAGTTAGGTATGATAGACTTTTGGAGAATATTGATAGAAAGGAATATATTCTTTTTCTCAGTGGTACATGGCGCATACACAAAAATTGACCATGTACTAGGGTGTAAAAACCCCACAATACAATGCAGAAAGGCAGGAATATTAAATGCATCCTTTTGAGATCATGATGCAAATAAAAATATATGTAATAAAGGCCTTGGAAAGATAGACTAAAAAATAATTGAAAACTAAATAGTCTAATCCTAAAAAATGATTGGGTCAAAGAACAAATCATAGAAACAATCAATAACTTCATTCAAGAGAATGACAATAATGAGACAGCATACCAAAACTTATGAGATGCAGTGAAAGCAATTCTTAGGGGAAGTTTTATACCTCTAAATGCTGACATGAATAAAATAAAAAAAGAGGAGATCAGTAAATTGGGCATACAACTGAAAAAAAAACTAGAAAAAGAACAAATTAAAAATCTCCAATTAAACACCAAATTAGAAATATTGAAAGCCAAAGGACAAATTAAGAAAATTGAAATTAAGAAAACTATTGAACTAATATATAAAACTAAGATCTGGTTTTATGAAAACAAAAACAAAATAGATAACCTTTGGTTAAAAAAAAGAAAGAAGAAAACCAAATTACCAGTATCAAAAATGAAAAGGGTGAATCCCCCACTAGGGAAGAGGAAATTAAAACAATAATTAGGAACTATTTTGCCCAACTGTATGCCAATAAATTTAACAATCTTAGTGAAATGGATAAATATTTACAAAAATATAAATTGTCCAGATTAACAGAAGATGAAGTAAAATACTTAAATAACCCCAAATAAAAAATAAAATAAAAAAATATATATTTTTAAAAAGGGTTTTAAAAGCCCCACAGCTGTTTCATATTTTATTCTGGAGGTGATAGGGAGTCACTGGAGTTTATTCAATGAGAGAGATAGAATGGTTGCTAGACTTGTGTTTTGAAAGCCAAATAGAGGATGGACTGAAGTGGGTAGAGTCTTAGGCAGAGGGACAGCCAGAAATCTTCTGCAGTAGTTCAGACATGAGGAAGGAGGGCCTACTCTAAGGCAGTGGCAACGTCAGAGGAGAGGATCGTAATATGGTTGTGCTCTTAATGGTAAAAGTTAGAAAGAGGGGAGAATTTGGGGAGAAATAGGAGTTAAGCTTGAACATGTTGAGTTCAAAATGTCTATAGGATATTCAGTTTAAGATGTTAAAGAGGCACTGGAAGATTCAAAATGTGGCATCATTTATGTTAATTAGCAACTTCATAATAAAAAGGGAAGGAAAATTAATCATCGGTAGGATTTAAATCCTTTTCATTCCTGCTTTCTCTCTATAAATCAATCTAGGCTGGGTAATGTCAGAAAATCCTCCCTGTGGTACCTGTTGAGCAGCCTTTATTGAATTGAATTTCCTTTAGCTGGCAAATGGATGTATTAACTCCAAAATAGTTGGTTTCTTGACTTTCTTGTCTTACTTAATGCCCAGCCCCAAAGAGAACATGGGAAGAGAACTATTTGATTAAGAAAGGGCAATATGCTAAAAGTTACACATCAAAACAGATGTCTTCATGTCACTGAAAGACAAAATATTCAAGTTTTCAGTGATACAAACCCAGTTTAACCAGTAATTTTAGATTAGATATCAAAAATATAAAAAAGAAAGGGGAGAGTTGAATGTTTGCATTTTCCCATTAATCCAAAGAATATCTCTTTGAAAACAATTCAATAAAATGCTAAAATTTATAGTCAAAGTAGCTCAAGATAATTTGCTGTTTAAAATCACTCGATATAAGGAAACATGAGTTGTAATAATATTTGAATAGTATTTATATAAAGCAAATCAAACCAAGTTAATTTTCCAATATAATTTGGAACATTTGCTATAGTGCAAGCAGAAAAAAATATGGTGCATGTTAAATTTGATTCATAAAAAGGTTTTTTTTAAACCTTAAGCCTTATGGAATGGCATGTTTTCTTTTGTTTTGTTTGGAACTATATTTCCTGAGTTTAGGCAACATGTTTTTTTTTTTCCCCTATCATTTCCTGACCTCTTTGAGAGAGTAATTGTGAAGAGGTGGAACCTAATAGAGAGGTGGAAGCATAGACTCCTAAATTTGTCCAAGTCTAGTGATAAAAATCAGTTGTCTTTGCTTCCTGGAAGACTGTCCTAGGGATAGTCATGGAGGAGACCTAAAAGCAAATCAAATGGTATCAACAAATACTTATTTGGGGACCTGCTATTTATAAGACACTTGGGCATTGTGGGGGATACAATGAGTATACCTCATTGGATTGAATGGTCTCTGACTTCAAAGAATTTACCATCTACTTGTGGGAAACTACACTGGAGAAGTTTAACAGTAAAAGAATGAGGGAAAATAGAACACTTGTCTCAGCTCAATTTAACATTTTGACCAATGCCTGCTGGGGATATAGAAACAAGATAAAAAAAACAGTTCTTGACCTCAAGGAGTATACCTTCTACTGCACAACACACAGTAGTCAAATAAATTATACAGACAATGATTGTTACAAGAATTTTTTAAAAGTTTGTGATTACTTGAACATAAATTGGTCAGGAAAACCTCTGTGGGGAAGGTTGGGTTTGTGTTGGATGTTAAAGGACAAGTTGAATAAGCAGAAAGAAGCAAGAAGAGCTTATTAAATAGTGTAGACTATGTGAATATTATTCAGTCAATCTATAAACATTTATTAAGACCCTTCTATGTATCAGGCACCACTACATTAGGGCCTAGGGATACAATTATAAAAACGAGATGTGGCATGCCTTGCTTTGATGTAGCAAAGCAATATAGGATAAGGTTTAGAAAGACTGAAACATTTTCAAAATAAGCATGTGGAGATACATAAAAAGTAAATACAGTAATATTGGGGACAGGATGGCCTCTGAAATGAATAGGCCCTTAATCTCAGCCTTGAAATTCTTTTCAAAGGGTGATAGGTATTCCAAAAGTCATGATATATGGCCTATGCAGGGACATTGAAGTAGGAGATGGAGCACCATGCATGAGGAACAGCAAATAAGTCAATATGGCTAGAGCAGGGGCGGCAGGATGTAATGTGCAATTACCCTGGAAAGCAGGGCTGTGGACAGATTGCGAAAAGCTTTAAATACCAAGGAAAGGCGTATGCATTTTATCCTAAAGGTGATGGAGAGGCAATCAAACAATCAACAAGTACTGATTAAGTGCATATAAAGTGCCAGACACTATGCTATTGCACAGGAGGTACAGAGAAAAAAAAAAATGGAACAGTTCCTACCCTCCTGAGGCTCAGAAGAAATGTAGCTAAAACTGTGCTTTAGGAATATCAATATGGAAGCTGTGGAGAAGATAGGTCTTAGAGAGGAGGTACCAATCAGGGCATAGTTACACTAATTCACATAAGAAGTGATGAGGACCTGAATTAGTCTGATGATAACCAAGTGAGTGTAGAAAAGGAAAAAGCTGTGAGAGATGTAGAACAGTGGTGTCAAACTCAGATCCCTGAAGGCAGAGTATTGACCTAGTTTTAAAATGTGACATTATTTATGTTTCATTGTACTTTATTTTGTTAAATATTTCCCAAATGCATTTAAATCTGGTTGGGCCACACTTGGAAGTGTTGTTGGTATCATGTGGCTCTTGTATTTGTCACTTCTTTCACGGAGGCAAGAATGGACTGAGAAGAGTTGGCAACTGATTGGGTAGGGAAATGGTGTGGGTGAAAGTAAGGAGCCAAGGATGATTCTGTAGCTGTGAATCTGAGTGATCGGTAGAATGCTGAACTAATCAACAGAAACAGAGAAGAAAAAAGACAGGCAGGCTTTAGGGGGAAATATAATTTGGTTTGGATTTAAGATCCCTTGGGGGACCCCAGATGAGGATATCTATCAGGCATTTATACTTGAGATTAGAGCTTAGATTGATGAGAGCTATGGAATATATGTGCAAATGTAGTATGTATATAGGGATAATAGTTGATTCCACCAAAGCTGATAATATCATGCTGAGAAGGGAAGGTACAAGACAGAGCCTTAGAACATACCAGTGCTTAAGGGACTGAATATTGGTGGTGATTCTATATAGGAGACTGAGGATTGGTATTATAGTACAGTAGCTTGAAAATAAAAGTTTTGTTTTTTGCAGGGTGAATGAATCAGTGGAATTGTAGCAAAGGTTTCCAAAAAAAATATGAAAAGTAAGAGATAATCTGGAAAATATAAGGTTGGGAGCAGATTGCAGAGAACCTCCGATGTCAAGTTTGGGATTTTGGACATTAAACAGTGGGTTGTCATGGAATATTTTTGAGCAGAATGAGAGGATTAACAAGATATATAGAAGGAATATATTTTGGTAGCAACTGTGATGGGAGACTTAGAGTAGGAAATAGACCAGAGGCGAGGATCCTAGTCAGGAGGCTATATACAGTGGGTCACATAAGAGGTGAAAAGGGCCTGAACTAGGATAGTGGAAATAAAAATGGAAAGGAAATGACTGATGAAAGACATATTAAAGGAGAAAGAATTGATAATCTTTGGTGACTGATCAAATGGGATGGAAAGGTGACAAGAGTAAAAATCAAATTTGAGGTTTTGAGACCTGGAGAAGGGTAGTAGCATTAACAGAAACAGAGGTCAGGGAGGGAACAATTTATGAAGTTATTTCTGGACATCTTGAGTTTCCTGTGACAGAAAAAAGAAATGAAAATATCCAGCAGGCAACTGAAAATATAGATTAGACTTTTGTTAATAGTCTTTACTTGTGAAATTTCATATTCCAATTTTAAAGCCTTTTTTGTTCTACCTGAGAATTTAATCTAGTTAACAAGCAAAAAATCAATAGAGTAAAACCTCATTAATTTGGATTTCATAAATGTAGGAAACATGGACTGAAGTTTACCTTTGTTTTCTGAGTCAAAAGAGATGCTTATTAAAGCAGAGATTTAATAAGGGCAATATTAACCTACTTAAGGGAATACTGTGCTTTCCACTACAATAGCAATCTCACTCACAAACAGTTTAAAATGATATAAACAGAGGCCAACAATGCTTAGTCAGGGGCTTTAATATGCTAATTACAAGTCATTCTTATATATTAATTAAAGCAGGACCTTTATTATCCAGTATTTTTTTCATCATACTCCCAATTAATGCATATACTTGGAAAACAATAAAACTATAGTTATTTTCAAGATTTTCTACAATTTTCATTAATTCAGAAGGTTTACTCATAATTAAACCAAATTAGTAACATCTTCCTACAGCAGAGCCAATATTTTTTAATGTGAAAACAAGTAAGCAGTTGTTAAAATTACTTCCTGAAGTTATTATAGAATGATCTTACTAAATAATAACAGCATAATGGAAATTATTATTGGCAAGATACTTTGGGACATGATGATGATGATGATGATGATGATAGTAACAATAACTGTCATTCATATAGCATTTTAAGGTTCTCATTTGATCTTCACAACAACCCTTTGAGTCAGGTTGCATTATTATCCTTATCTTTATTTTTTTTTTTACAAATGAGAAACTGAGACTGAGAAAAGTTAAGCTCCTCACTCAGGATCGCATAGCTAGAAAGTGTTTGAGGTGGTATTGGAAACAGGTCTTCTTCATGCGAAGTCCAGTAATCCATCCACTGTACCCCTAGCTGCCTTCAAAGGAAATATCACAGACCCCAACTGTGAGTTGAGAACTGGTCAGTATAGCTAAGGCAAACAAATTAGTATAGTTAAGTGACTGAATGACTATCAAAGAAAGAACTGTAGGAGTTCATTCAACAACACGTATTTAATAAACACCTATTATGAAAGAGAACTCATCTTGTTACACAGATCAGGGGAGACTTTTTGGAGAAGTTAACATTTGAAAGAGACTTTAAAGAATTGGTAGGATTTTGTCAAGCAGAAATTCAGAGAGGTAGTTGCAATGGATGACGGTAACAACATGAGCAAATGTAAAGATATGGCAAAAAAAAAAGCAAGGAAGTTTCAAGAAGCTATGAGTTAACAGCTTTTTTTGGAGCATACAGGGTTTTTAATTTTGTTTTGGGATTTGTTCAGGGTTTATTTTTTTGTTCATTATAGGCACTTTGACAAATGTTTGTTGAATTTGGGCCTTATGTAAGGGGGCCTTGAATTCCAGATTCAGCAATTTGGATGTGATTTATTTGGGAACCACTGAATATTTTAAAGAAGTGCAGTGATGTGGCCAGAGCTGCTCTTTATGAAGATTAATCTCGCAGTTCTGCAAGATGGATTGAAGAGGGAGGGGTTAGTGATCCCATTTATGCTATTCAGCTAATTTCACCCATGTCATCAATTTTGAGCTATTTACAGCTTGCCCACAGCACATAAATGACTTTATATCACTAGACCTTTCAGATGAGGTTTTTTTTTCCCTCTTTAGCCTCAGTCTTCTCCTGTGATGCCCGTTACTTCCTTTTGAAGGTGATGCAGCTTGAGCTGAATCTCAAAGCAAGAAAAGGGTTCCAGGAGATATACGTGAGGAAGAAGAGTATTTTCTGTTTATACCCTAGCCTCATCAGTTCACACCTGCATTATGGAATATTCGCACTGAAAATTTCACAATGGGTTCTCCCCACCTACACCAGCTGATTCCAGCATGCCTATGTAGATATGCCTTACTTGTAACATCAGGGTGCGAGCAAGTTTTCTAAGTAGAGTGGTGAATGTACTTATGTACTAGAAAGAATGTTGGATTTAGAGTCCCTGCTTTGCCACTTGCTGCCTGTGTGACCTTGGAAATAACTTGGCCTCTCTGGCTTCACTTGCTTATTGATAAAAGGAAAGGTTAGACTAAATGACCTCTAAGGTCATCTTCATGGAAATCATGATTCCAGGTTCTTCCACTAATTTCTAGCTCCAAACATGATCTCATGGTCCTTTCAACAAATGTTGAGATGTAATTTGTTAAGGCCAAAAGCCTTGAATTTATTTAAAGGAATTACATCTTCTTACCTTTCTTAACATTCAGTTCCATCTTTAACTATGTTTGTTCTACCACTTACAGTCTGAAGAATATTGTCCTTGACAGAAGACAGAAACAAGAAAGGTCTGAGAAGCCTGGTTTGTTATCATTATACCATCTGCCCCAAGTAGCATGTAACTTCCACAGACCTTACTTCTCATCTATAAGATGAGTGGTAAGATGTGAATTAAAGTAATGCATGTTAGCTCATTAGATATTAATTTAGATTCACAATGTCTTCTTTAAAAATATAGTTGTAGGGGCAGCTAGATGGCACAGTGGATAGAGCACCAACCCTGAAGTCAGGAAGACCTGAGTTCAAATCTGACCTCAGACCAAACACTTCACACTTACTAGCTGTGTGACCCTGGGCAAGTCACTTAACCCCAATTGCCTAAAAAAAATATATGTATATATATATATGAGAGAGACACAGAGAGAGAGAGAGAGAGAGAGAGAGAGAGAGAGAGAGAGAGAGAGTTGTATTCTGAGGTTATACCATAATCATACCTTGATTTAGAGAAATGTCCAACACAAAGTCTATGTCAAAGAGGGACTTTCAGGGATTTAATTCCTCCAGACGTTTCTGTTTGTGTATGACATCATTCTTATTTATCAAGCTTTAGAACATTGCAAAGTCTCCTAAATGAGGCTCAAAGGAGTTCAGCCTAACAATCTGTACAACAAGAGGCAAATAGCTCAAGAATGCCTATTGTTCAGGCTATGATTTGCAGTTGCATGGACCATCAATATCATAGCTTGGATAAACAGAGAAAATAGACAATGAAGTGCCCAGAACTGAATAGTTAGAAGAGAGTGGGCTGAATTGCTTTTCAGTAGCTATGCAATGCTTTTAATGTATGCACTTGAGCTTCTCCCCAAAGGAAACCTCTTTTTTAACATCAATATTACAGCTGTATGTATGTGAGTTATGGGATATCAGTCTCAGGAGAATTAGAATTGTGGGTCACCTAAAGGATAATGGAGTATGTGTAGGTTACATTATATTACCAAAGGAAGAATTTTGCAACATAGAGGACATCAGAGAGATGCATGATAGGAAAAGTAGCCTGATCATGTAGCAAAAAAAAAGGAGGGAAACAGTTGGACAGGAGACATGGCCCATTGGTTTGCACAGTTTCAAAATATCTAGAGCTTGATTCTGAAACTGGGATACTCAAATTATTTTTTAAAAAATTTTGATAACTATTTCAAGATGATTGGTTTATTTTGTAATCTTATATATTGAGTTTTTGGCATTTAAAAATGTTATTCTGAGGAGGGGTCCAGTTGGGCTTTATCTAACTGCTCAAGACAACCATCACACACATACACACACACACACACACACA
>NW_020948852.1:0-2656 GCF_900497805.2 Vombatus ursinus | reverse complement strand
ATATATTGATGAGAGAGAGAGAAAGAGGGAGGGAGGGAGGGAGGGAGGGAGAGAGAGAGAGAGAGAGAGAGAGTTGTTGCCATGTTCTACTTACATGCATTAGGAGAGGCAGTTGATTAGTGTCCCCGGGTTGTGTTAGCTGCCACCTCATTACTTCTAAATGAATCACAAGGCTGAGAAAAGCTCTAAACTTTGTGGCAATTAAGCTCATTGTGATGCAGGGTCCATTTGCCTCATTCTTAATCTGTAATTTACTTTTGTTGATTGATTGATTAATTTATTTTCACCAACAATATATTTACTTTATAGATCTTGCATTGTATTTGTGTGGATACTCTCTCTACTTATACTCATTTCTTCCCAACCCCCATGCTTACCCGGCGTTTTGATTTTTTCCATGTTTTACCATAAATCATCCATAGAACAACTCACCTGTCTTCCTTTTGAATTTTTGGTATCTCAGTTGCACTAATATGCAACTCAGGCTATTTAATTTTGTCTCCGAAAAAACTTCCTTTTCGGGTTATACATGTACTGGGTATTGTTTTTTTTTATACTACCTTGTACAGTATAGGTTGTCATTAGTGACATTTAGCCTTCATATATTTTATCATATTTCTTTCTATTATTGCCATTTGGGTCATACATTATTTTAATTGTTTATATACATGATGTTCTGTGTTTTGTAGCCAAATGGCATATATAACTGGATAAAATTTGGCAATAAACAGTTCAGTATCAATAAAAACTGCATAGTACCTGAAATTTATTCCATCCCAATATTTTCCTCAATTCTGGACCCAGCTCATTGTCCATTTGTAGTATCTGTCCAAGAGAAAGGTCTCTCCCATTATGATTTTTGTTCAGTCATTTCAGTCGTATTTGACTCTTCGTGACCATTTGGAGTTTTCTTGGCAAAGATATTAGAGTGGTTTGCAATTTTCTTTTCTAGCTCATTTTACAGATGAGGAAACAGAGGCAAACAGAGTTAAGTGGCTTGGCCAGGGTCACACAGCTACTAGGTGTCTGAGGCCAGATTTGAACTCATGAAGATGAGTCTTCCTGATTCCAGGGCTGACACTCTACTCACTGCACCACCTAACTGACCTCTCTCATCATGATAAGTTGCAATTTGGACAATATATATTTTTCTTCCACCTTGTTTTTTGCAAGGATATGTATTTAATTAAACAAATTGTACTTAATTAAAATATATTTGTTGGGGATTCATTCATATATCAATTTTGTTTTAAGAAAAATACTTTTTTATATTTTTAAAACCCACATTTTTAGTCTTTAAAGCTTATATAAGATAAATTTCAGCTTATTTCAAAATTACTTTTATTTTTGACAACAACTATTGGGATTTAAGTTTGTCTGAGGTAGTACATTTGAAAACTAGAAAGAGTTCCCTGTATAATCACTATGAGGGATGACCTACTGAGCCTTCTGGAGGTAGAGATGGGTGACAGGAAATTCTACAATGTACTCCATTTGGAGACCAATGATTTCTTCTGACAAAGTTGCATATATCTTTCTGTAGACCTGTAATTTTGTTGGTGTTAGCACCTCCTGGAGTGGCATTTCCCTCTACCAATGCACATTTATAATGTCTGAAAATTACAGTCTTAATAAGAAGTCATATGACTCATGGTCGTATAGACAGTATGTGTCATAGGCAGGGCTCAAATTCCATCTAACTCAGAGACTGACACTCCATCTGCTATGCCATGTTACATTTTTTTTTTTACATACAGGGTCATAATCTATATCTAGAAAAAATAAATTTTGATGCATGAGAACAATCTTAGAAAATGACTTTCATTGTATGAATTTCTTTCTAAAGTCTCTGTAGTCGTGTCACAATTGCTCATCACATGGGTTATAGCTTACTTAGCCCTACAGTGATTAAGCCCACCTTAGCTGTCCAACCTCATTTTCCATTATTTTGCAATGCCTATTTTCAGTCAGATCTATTTTCTTGCTGTTTCTCACATCTGTCATGTACTTCCCCACTTACATGCCTTTACTCATTATTGGAATATACTTGTCTTTCTTCTTTATTCAAATTTTATCTATTTGTTAAAGCCCAGCTCATCTCATCTCCATCACAAAATCTTCCTTAACTAATTAATATTACTCTCACTGATCTCCCTCCCTTTTATGAATTCTTACAGAACTTATGGGCTGTACCTTACAATTAAGCACTGGATTACACTGTCTTATATTTTTCTCAATTAGCACATTTGTGCAAGGGCAGGAACGATGTCTTGACACCTTTTCGTAACTTTCCCAGGGCTCAGCACACAGATATCAATCAATGTCAATAAGAGTTTTCTTGAATATCTACTATGGACTAGGCAACTGTGATAGGCCCTTGAGACACAAAGACAAAAATAAAACACTTACCTGCGCTATATGTGACTGTACAGGTGTGAGCAACAATAAGCCGTGGCTATAAAGTGGAAGGTGCTTCAGAACTGACTTAGGGATGCTGGGGAAAAGTAGAAGCCTTGAGCAGCACAGGGAGGAGAAAGGGCCAAAACAATTTCTCTCTCAAAACCTGAGAATCCTGATATGTGTGTGTGTGTGTGTGTGTGTGTGTGTGTGAGAGAGAGAGAGAGAGAGAGAGAGAGAGAGAGAGAGAGAGAGAGAG
>NW_020948851.1:0-1547 GCF_900497805.2 Vombatus ursinus | reverse complement strand
CTTCAGTGTTGTGGTCATTGTTACTCAGTCAATCTTTAGTCTTGTCCGACTCTTCACGTACTACCTTCTTGTTCAAGAATTCAGAAATTCTCTTATCTTACCATAATCTATTGGCTTTCCACCTCTCCCTCTGCCTTCTCTTACCAAGCCTATTTATTTTTCATTCACACTATGGCCTCTAATCCCTCGACCCCTCAATTCTCTCCCAGAACAAAACTCTTGTATTAGGTACTCTTTCCTCTTCTCCCCATCTTGATCCCGTGGTGAAACAATTTAATTTTACACTGTCCTCTTGAGTTCTTGGCTCCCTTATCTTATTGCCAATTGTACTCTGCCAATTCTTAGCCTGGGATCACCCCCACCGTCTGCTGCCATGTCTCCTATAATTATGCTTCTGACTGAAAGTGGACAAAATCATGCAACCATTCTGATTGGGTCCACCAAAATTTATGTTACACAACCTTAACTGGGCCTTCACTGCTACTAAACAACCCTATTATACCTCCCTCATCAACTAATTATTCCATTTTCCACAGCAGCTTTTCCAGACCTTTTCTTCCCTCCTAAAGCCTCCATAGCTCTTCTCCCCTTACCCTTACCCTTTCAGCTGAGGCCATTCACTGTGAATCCCTACTTCTTCCTTCATCCTCCTCTCATATCACTCAGATGTTTTCTGCTACTATTTTCTCCTTCATCTCTGTCTCACATGAAATTATCCTATTCCTTATCAAAACAAAACCCTCTACCTGCACAATCTCATTCCATCCTGTCTCTTCCAACAGATCTGCATCCTTACACTCTCAATTATCTTCAATCACTCCCTGTTTATTGGCTCCTTTCCTACTACCTAAAAACATGCCTATGTCTCTCTCAGTCTTAAAAAACTCTCACTTAATCCATCCATCCCCACTAATATTGTCCTCTATCTCTATGTCTTCACTGCCCTTTGTGGCAAAACATCTTGAAAAGGCTGTCTATAATAGGCAGCTCTACTTTTTCTCCTCTCACTCTCTTCTTCACTCTCTACAATCTGACTTTCCTTCATTCTCTCTCATCATTCCACTGAAACTGCTCTCTCCAAAGTTACCAGTGATCTTCCAATTGCCAAATCCAAAGGCTTTCTCAATCCTCATTCTCCTCAACCTCGGTGCAGTGTTTGATGCTGCTGATTACCCTCTTCTCCTTGACGCTCTCTTCTCTCCATGTTTCCAGGACACCACTCTGTCCTGGTTCTCCTTCTACCTATGTGACTGCTCCTTCTCACTCTCCACTGCTGGATCTTTATCCAGGTCACAGCTTCGAACCATAAGAGTCCAACAGGATCCTGTCCTGGGCCTTCTCCTTCTCTACTTCTATACTACTTCACTCGGTGATGTTATGAGCTCCCATGAATTTAATTACCACCTGTATGATGATGATTCTTCACAAACAATAAACTCCATCTCTAGTTTCTCCGCCTGTCCCTGTTCCCACAATGTGCTCCCTCCTAATCACTGACTTCTGACTTCCTTGAAGTCCCAACTAAAATCCCACCCTCTTCAGGAAGC
>NW_020948850.1:0-1684 GCF_900497805.2 Vombatus ursinus | reverse complement strand
CTCCTTCCCCCTCTCCATTCCCCTTCCCCCCTTTCTCCTTCCCCCTCCCTTTCTCCTTCCCCTTCCCCTTCTCCTTCCCCCTCCCCCTCCCTTTCCCTTACAATAAAGGCCAGACTCTTCTAGCAGCAGAAGCACGAGAAGTTCTCTGAGTGCAGGGCAGGGGGAGGGCACAAGGAGCAGCCCTGGGAACGCTATGGGTACTATTTGCCCTCCCCCCGGGCCACACTGTCACAGCAGCATGAATGGGCACTAGGTCCAGCAGTCAGCCGAGAGCTTTGACTAAGTCTCCAACTTGCACAGGAGCACCCCAGTGTGCACAAGAGTCCATATTTACCACCTAATGAAAAGCCTGCTGTTATCAACCCACCTCCAGGGCACTCCCCTGCCTTCCTCCCCAAATTCAGTGCCAGTTTGCAGGCTTTCTGTCCTGCCCAGTTCATGCTTCATCCTAGGGGACCTCAGCATACAACAGCCCAAGTGCCCAAGGACTCCTCCTCCACCCCACCTCAGCTACCCCCAGAGACGGTCATCCCTTGGATCTTGCTGGCACCCACAAGTATTTCCCTGCCATGTTCATGGACTCTAAAATTCCTTGATGTGATCATAATCTTTTTCTCATCTCATCTTTCCTTCTTCATCAGCCCTGCACTGGCTACACTCTCTTCTTGTTCCCCTTTCCAGTCTTCTTTATACATGAACTCCACCCCCACCCATCTCTCCTCTGACTCCAGGCATTTTCCCTAGCTGTCCCCCATTCTTGGAATGCTCTGCCTCCTGGCTTCCTTCAAGCCCTAGCTCAAATCCCACCTTCGACCCAAAGCTTTCCCAACCGCCTCTCCTTTCTAGGGCCATCCCTCTGTTGATTATTTCCCATTTATTGTGTATCTAGCTTGTTTGTACATAGTTATTTGCTTATTGTCTCCCTCATTAGATTGTGAGCCCCTTGAGGGCAGGGACCTTTCTTTGTTTGCTCAGCACTTAGCACCCTGTGGGCACTTAATAAATGTTTATTGACTGACTTCCTTTCCTATTCTTAACTTTCTGCAGACTGGCTTCTGACCTCCTAATTCAAATGAAGGTTCTCTCCAAAGTTACTACTGAGCTCTTATTTGCTACATCTAATGGCATTTCCTCATCCTGATCTTTCTTTACCTCCACACAACCTTTGACACCATCCATCACTTCCTTCTTTCTAGGTTTTTGTCACTGCTCACTTCCGGTTCTCCTCCTCCCTGCCTGTCCTTTTCTTCTCAGTCTCCTTTGCTGAATCTTCCTTTAGCTCATGCGCACCAGCAATAGTTGTCCCTCAAAGCTCTGTCCTAGGCTCTCTTCTCTTCTCCCTCTATAGTATTCACTGGGTGATCTCACCAGGCCCCATGGATTCAATGATCATCTTTATGCAGATGATTCTCAGATCTGTTTGTCCAGCCCTAACCTCTCTCCTGACCACCAATCTTGCATCTCATTGGACTTCTTAAACTGGATGTTCCATAGACATTGTAAACTCAACATCTCCAAAAATGAACTCAAAATCTTTCCCCTAAAACCCTCCCCTTCTCTTAACTTTCCTATAACTGTTGAGGGTACTACTATCCTCCCAGTCACCCAGATTCACAACTTCCATGTTACCATGTTATCATCTCCCCTCCTCCTCCTCCTCCTTCTCTCTCTCTCTCTCTCTCTC
>NW_020948849.1:0-1414 GCF_900497805.2 Vombatus ursinus | reverse complement strand
CTGTGACCTAGACTATCGCCTTATAGAGGTTTGTACTCTGTAACAAATAAGGTTATATAAAAAGATTCCAATATAGTTAGTCGTATGAAAATACAAAATAGTAACCTGTTCATGTAGCAAGGATCCAGAAAACTGTAATGTAATCAGAGCTCTTTAACTGCATTCTTTTCTTTTAAAAAAAAAAAATACTCCTCCATTTTAAAGTTATTGTTATATGAAGAATATGTTAATAGGACTTAAAATAATTATATGTTCTCTGTTGGCTAATATAAGTAAATACATTTTGCTTCTATTTTTTAGTCTTTATATTTTCATATTTTTGTCAAGTTTTAAATGGGTAATTGTTCAAAATGGAAATTTGGGTAACCAACTCAAGTAACCAAAATTTCACTGTGATTCTTGGTAAAATGAGGCCTTAGTGAAGAAGTTAATAGTGGCACACCTTAGTAAGATGTATCAGATTCTGGTTGCCTGGGTTTAGTGTGATGAAGTCTGCTGTATGTCATACAACTTTTGTTCTGGTTGTCTCAAGAGCAATAAAGAACTCCTTCATTTTGCAGGAAAATAATAATATCAAAATTAAAAATGGTATAACAAAAGTTATCTGCAAGCATTTTTTCTTTTACATGATTTAACCAGTTTAACGGTTTTTCTTTAGCGGTACCCCGGACAAGTCATACTTAAAGCAACACTTTTTCTCCTTGCATGAGCTAGTCGAAGTCGTGTTGATTTAAGTATGACTTGTCCGGGGTACCGCTAAAGAAAAACCGTTAAACTGGTTAAATCATGTAAAAGAAAAAATGCTTGCAGATAACTTTTGTTATACCATTTTTAATTTTGATATTATTATTTTCCTGCAAAATGAAGGAGTTCTTTATTGCTCTTGAGACAACCAGAACAAAAGTTGTATGACATACAGCAGACTTCATCACACTAAACCCAGGCAACCAGAATCTGATACATCTTACTAAGGTGTGCCACTATTAACTTCTTCACTAAGGCCTCATTTTACCAAGAATCACAGTGAAATTTTGGTTACTTGAGTTGGTTACCCAAATTTCCATTTTGAACAATTACCCATTTAAAACTTGACAAAAATATGAAAATATAAAGACTAAAAAATAGAAGCAAAATGTATTTACTTATATTAGCCAACAGAGAACATATAATTATTTTAAGTCCTATTAACATATTCTTCATATAACAATAACTTTAAAATGGAGGAGTATTTTTTTTTTTTAAAAGAAAAGAATGCAGTTAAAGAGCTCTGATTACATTACAGTTTTCTGGATCCTTGCTACATGAACAGGTTACTATTTTGTATTTTCATACGACTAACTATATTGGAATCTTTTTATATAACCTTATTTGTTACAGAGTACAAACCTCTATAAGGCGATAGTCTAGGTCACAG
>NW_020948848.1:0-2627 GCF_900497805.2 Vombatus ursinus | reverse complement strand
AGAAGGAGAAGGAGAAGGAGAAGGAGAAGGAGAAGGAGAAGGAGAAGAAGGAGAGGAAGAAGAAAGAAGAAAGACAACAGCTGGAAGTTTTCAACAAAACAGTTGGATGAGTTTGGGAATATGAAGGTGATGAGTTTGGAGGTGTTAGTCTGAATACCGACAGCATTTGCCTTTTAAATCCTGCAAAATTTTATTTTAAAAGTTGATTCCATTTAATTCTAACCTCTCAAAAGGAAGCAGTACTGTCTGTTGACTGTGATCATTATGTTATCCCTTTTACTCATGGGAAAACAAGCAGAAATGAGCATTCCCTTCAGTGATATACTGGTAAATGTTTAACAACCAGCTGGAGGGAGGGGTAGAAATATACTCATGACACACTTATAAGTTTAATCTGCATTATTACCATTTTCTCTATCATTTGTTTAAGTCTAGACAATCAATAACACAGTAAACCAAGCTCTGATTTGTAATATTTGTGTTAGCTCCAGCATTCTCCTGGTTCTCTTACACAACTAGTTTTTTTTCTAGACTGCTTTGTCTCTGCTTTGTCCCTGTCACTCCTTACCTCATACAGTATGTCCCGAAACTCTTTGTACAGTTGAAGCTATTAAGGAATCTTGGCGACATCACTTTTCTATGCACGTTGTACTTTCCCAAACCACCATCCGTCCCCAACACTCCCCCCAGCAACAGTTAAGTTCCTAAAAGGCAGAGACTACTTCATGTTTATCTCAGCATTCCCATTGTCTGAAACAGTCCTTTGCCAATTTTAAGTATTTAATATTTGTTGAATTTAATTGAATAAGGGTAAGTGACTTGCCCTAGGTCAGTTGATGGACCTGATGAAAGATGGGGATGATAGCTAGAGGACAGAGGACCTGAACCCTCAAATTCCAGGCTACAGCCATCACCTCATTAATCACATCATGTCTCCATCTTTGCAGGATTGACAAATGTATGGAAATAAAGAGTGACAAGGGCTTGAAGAAACACCTGGAGATGAAAACTAGCAATAGAAAGGGAGGACCCCCCTCTTCCCAATGGAGGATGCTACCTTTGTTTCTCAAAACAAACAAAAAAAATCTTTCTTTAACTCCATTCTTCCTACATGAGGACTGCTGAGGGGAGAAAAAAATCCCTGCCAAGCTGGCCTCAAGTCACAAAAATTAATGGATTTTCCCAACAAATAGTCAATGAGCTGCTAATCCTTCCACAGCTAGGAACTATGAAAGAGACAGTAACATACAGGATGGTTTGCTGCCTTCCAAGAGTTATAATCTGATTGGGGAGAAAAGATACAAACACATACACACAAAAAATAGCATACAACACAAAATACTAAAAATAAGTGATGAATCATGTGATACAGATAACAAGTGTTGTAGTAATTTACAGGAGGGGAGATCAGTTTGAGCTAAATTAGCTAGGATAGATTCCTGGATACAACTTGGGATAGGGAGATTCCAAGGACTTTCCTTGCAGTACTCTTGTGAAATCAGTAGTACTAATCATTTCCATTTTGCAGATGAAGAAACAGTCTCAGATAAGTTAAATGGTCGTATAGGGTCATATAGAAAGCAAGCAAAGTGTCAGAGCTAGGATTTGATCCCAGATTTCTCCTGCCTCCAAATCCAGTACTCTTTTCATTATTCTGTTCTGCCTACTAAGATCTTAAGATCTTTCTAAATAACACAATGAGATTCACACTGGCCTCTTGACAGTTCTTATATCCTTCCTCTCTGATCCCCAAGGATCATCCCTATAGTTCAGACTCATACTGGACTAGAATGACCTTTCAACCCAGAATTCAGTCACATCAAACAGGAAAGGCCCACCGATCTCAGAACCAGACAATGATCCCCACCCTCCTAAAGGCCAACAATTTTTTTTTCTGGGAAGAACAGGGAGAAGTGCAATCTTAGTAGCCACTCTACCCAACCACCCTTGCTGCAACAGACTCAGCGTCTCCCTTCCAGTTCCCCTATCTTTTACTTCTATCAACTGGATTGAAGATGTCAGGCTGTGGCTTACAGCCTGTATTTATTATGGGCAAGAGCCTTTAGATGTTTCTAAAACAACGTCTTCCTCATTCTGCCACATCTCAAAGACTTTGCCTGATGCTTTCACAGTACAAAAGATACACTGTCTCTTTAACTTCCACCCTCATTTAATGGGGCATACCCCCAATGTATCTTCCAGTCAGGCCTCTTCCTCCTTGGGTCTCATTCCCAACCCTGCCCCCCTCTCCTTCTGTCCCCAGCTAGTCATAAGTGCCAACTCCTGACACCCTTAACGGTTTCTCAACTGCTGACACTAATCACGTTCTGAGGAGCAGGTCATCAGCGAAGGGGCTGAAACTCGTGTGAAAAAAGTCCCCAAGTAGGCCCCAGCAGCTCACACCTGCAAGCTCTATTCATCCCCACTGTTTACACATTGTCATCCACAATTAAGTCTTTCCCAGGAACTCTGGGCTGCTTGCTCCTCCCACTCTCTGCACAGGGACCCCATTCTGAGTCCTTGTGTCTGTTAAATTGAGCATAGGGCTCTGTGATTAAATTAAGTTTTGTATCTCTGGTGCTCTCCCTAGTACTGGATCTCTCTCTCTCTCTCTCTCTCTCTCTCTC
>NW_020948847.1:0-2627 GCF_900497805.2 Vombatus ursinus | reverse complement strand
AGAAGGAGAAGGAGAAGGAGAAGGAGAAGGAGAAGGAGAAGGAGAAGAAGGAGAGGAAGAAGAAAGAAGAAAGACAACAGCTGGAAGTTTTCAACAAAACAGTTGGATGAGTTTGGGAATATGAAGGTGATGAGTTTGGAGGTGTTAGTCTGAATACCGACAGCATTTGCCTTTTAAATCCTGCAAAATTTTATTTTAAAAGTTGATTCCATTTAATTCTAACCTCTCAAAAGGAAGCAGTACTGTCTGTTGACTGTGATCATTATGTTATCCCTTTTACTCATGGGAAAACAAGCAGAAATGAGCATTCCCTTCAGTGATATACTGGTAAATGTTTAACAACCAGCTGGAGGGAGGGGTAGAAATATACTCATGACACACTTATAAGTTTAATCTGCATTATTACCATTTTCTCTATCATTTGTTTAAGTCTAGACAATCAATAACACAGTAAACCAAGCTCTGATTTGTAATATTTGTGTTAGCTCCAGCATTCTCCTGGTTCTCTTACACAACTAGTTTTTTTTCTAGACTGCTTTGTCTCTGCTTTGTCCCTGTCACTCCTTACCTCATACAGTATGTCCCGAAACTCTTTGTACAGTTGAAGCTATTAAGGAATCTTGGCGACATCACTTTTCTATGCACGTTGTACTTTCCCAAACCACCATCCGTCCCCAACACTCCCCCCAGCAACAGTTAAGTTCCTAAAAGGCAGAGACTACTTCATGTTTATCTCAGCATTCCCATTGTCTGAAACAGTCCTTTGCCAATTTTAAGTATTTAATATTTGTTGAATTTAATTGAATAAGGGTAAGTGACTTGCCCTAGGTCAGTTGATGGACCTGATGAAAGATGGGGATGATAGCTAGAGGACAGAGGACCTGAACCCTCAAATTCCAGGCTACAGCCATCACCTCATTAATCACATCATGTCTCCATCTTTGCAGGATTGACAAATGTATGGAAATAAAGAGTGACAAGGGCTTGAAGAAACACCTGGAGATGAAAACTAGCAATAGAAAGGGAGGACCCCCCTCTTCCCAATGGAGGATGCTACCTTTGTTTCTCAAAACAAACAAAAAAAATCTTTCTTTAACTCCATTCTTCCTACATGAGGACTGCTGAGGGGAGAAAAAAATCCCTGCCAAGCTGGCCTCAAGTCACAAAAATTAATGGATTTTCCCAACAAATAGTCAATGAGCTGCTAATCCTTCCACAGCTAGGAACTATGAAAGAGACAGTAACATACAGGATGGTTTGCTGCCTTCCAAGAGTTATAATCTGATTGGGGAGAAAAGATACAAACACATACACACAAAAAATAGCATACAACACAAAATACTAAAAATAAGTGATGAATCATGTGATACAGATAACAAGTGTTGTAGTAATTTACAGGAGGGGAGATCAGTTTGAGCTAAATTAGCTAGGATAGATTCCTGGATACAACTTGGGATAGGGAGATTCCAAGGACTTTCCTTGCAGTACTCTTGTGAAATCAGTAGTACTAATCATTTCCATTTTGCAGATGAAGAAACAGTCTCAGATAAGTTAAATGGTCGTATAGGGTCATATAGAAAGCAAGCAAAGTGTCAGAGCTAGGATTTGATCCCAGATTTCTCCTGCCTCCAAATCCAGTACTCTTTTCATTATTCTGTTCTGCCTACTAAGATCTTAAGATCTTTCTAAATAACACAATGAGATTCACACTGGCCTCTTGACAGTTCTTATATCCTTCCTCTCTGATCCCCAAGGATCATCCCTATAGTTCAGACTCATACTGGACTAGAATGACCTTTCAACCCAGAATTCAGTCACATCAAACAGGAAAGGCCCACCGATCTCAGAACCAGACAATGATCCCCACCCTCCTAAAGGCCAACAATTTTTTTTTCTGGGAAGAACAGGGAGAAGTGCAATCTTAGTAGCCACTCTACCCAACCACCCTTGCTGCAACAGACTCAGCGTCTCCCTTCCAGTTCCCCTATCTTTTACTTCTATCAACTGGATTGAAGATGTCAGGCTGTGGCTTACAGCCTGTATTTATTATGGGCAAGAGCCTTTAGATGTTTCTAAAACAACGTCTTCCTCATTCTGCCACATCTCAAAGACTTTGCCTGATGCTTTCACAGTACAAAAGATACACTGTCTCTTTAACTTCCACCCTCATTTAATGGGGCATACCCCCAATGTATCTTCCAGTCAGGCCTCTTCCTCCTTGGGTCTCATTCCCAACCCTGCCCCCCTCTCCTTCTGTCCCCAGCTAGTCATAAGTGCCAACTCCTGACACCCTTAACGGTTTCTCAACTGCTGACACTAATCACGTTCTGAGGAGCAGGTCATCAGCGAAGGGGCTGAAACTCGTGTGAAAAAAGTCCCCAAGTAGGCCCCAGCAGCTCACACCTGCAAGCTCTATTCATCCCCACTGTTTACACATTGTCATCCACAATTAAGTCTTTCCCAGGAACTCTGGGCTGCTTGCTCCTCCCACTCTCTGCACAGGGACCCCATTCTGAGTCCTTGTGTCTGTTAAATTGAGCATAGGGCTCTGTGATTAAATTAAGTTTTGTATCTCTGGTGCTCTCCCTAGTACTGGATCTCTCTCTCTCTCTCTCTCTCTCTCTCTC
>NW_020948846.1:0-3672 GCF_900497805.2 Vombatus ursinus | reverse complement strand
TGGATGGATGGATGGATGGATGGATGGATGGATGGATGGATGGATGGTTGGTTGGATGGATGGATGAATGGTTATTTAGGTGGATGGATGGATGGATGGTTGGATGGATGGATGTTTTGATGGATGGGTGGATGGATGACAAAAGGAAGGAAAGAGGGAGGGAAGGAGAGAAGGAAGAAAGGAGGGACAGAGGGAAGAAGGAATCCTGGCCTTTCGCTCTGCATGCTTCTCCCACCATCCTCATCACCATACCCTAGTCTCTCAAAATTTTTTCAAACTGTTCCACCTCCTGCCATTCCAGGATGAAACACTGAGGCTGGGGAGCTGGGTTGCAAAGGGGCCTGGACCGGCAGTGCTAGTCCCTCACAACCATGCCCCACTCTGAGCCCAGGTCTGAAGCTGGCATCCGGCCACTCCCAAAGGCTTGGTCTGAGCTAATCCAGCTGCCGGAGCCCAGGCAACATCTGGGGTCACATCTGAATTCTCTCCCACCCAGATTCCTGGCTTCCCTCCTAGGCTAAGCAGTTCTCTCTGGCAGCAGCATGTATAGTCCCAAGGTTGCCCAAGACCAGCCCCACCTCCCCACCTCCCCACCCTCAAAAAAAGTACCTGTTGAATTTTCTAAGGGGAAGTTTGAGATTTCGCTGAGATTTCTGGCTTGAACATGAAACTTCTGGCTCTGGAGCTCAGGATCTTAATGCATGCATGCATTCATTCGTTCATTTATTCATTCATCTATTGTGTACCTACCAAGTGAAAGACTCCTTGCTGGGGCTGTGGGGAGCAGAAGACCAGTAATAAAATTCAATCCAACGTGTGATTATTAAGTACCTACTACAGGCAAGGCAGAGATGCAGGATGGCCTGACAAAGAGCCAGCTCCAAGGCTGGAGGACTTCCACACATATTGACCCTGGGCAAATCACCGGCCCTCCTCGTGTGCCCCAGGCAACCCCTAGGATCATGGATTTGGAGCTGGACTGGATCTTAGTGGCCACTGAGGCCACAACCTCATTTTACAGATAAAGAAACAGAGCCATAGATAATCTGGTTTTCCCAGATCTTGTGGCTAGTGAGTAAATTCAAACTCAGGTTTTCCTAACTGCAAGCCCAGCACTAGCCCCTTCCTGGCCTAAACCCCCCTAAATTTAAGAGCGGTTGCCTGTCCGTACTGGTAGAAGGGAGTCTCCTCCCCAGGTATTCCCTGGCCTGGGGCAGAGTAAATTGCTGTGCTGGACACCCTGAAGAGCATTCTCCATGCTGGGGATAAAGTGGCAGATTTGGCATCAAAAAGATCAGTGTCAGCTCTCGCTTACAATGCTTAATAGCTGTATGACTATGGGCAAGTCATTCAACCGTGCTCAGCCTTAGTTTGTTCTGTAAAATGTGGATAATAATAGCCCCTACTCATAGAGCTATAGGTGGCCCAGTGGATAGAGTGCTGCACCTGGAGTCAGCAAGACCAGAGTTCAAATCCAGCCTCAGACACTTACTAACTGTATGACCCTGGGCAAGTTACTTAACCTCTATTTGTTTCAATTCCTCATCTGTAAAATGGGACACACTAGAGAAGGAAATGGCAAAACAACTCTAGTATCTTTGCCAAGAAAACCCCATGGACTTGTCATGACAAGTCAGACACAACTGAACAGCAGCAACAGAGGTTGTTGTTATTTGTCCTTCATTTTGGAAGAGGACCGTCAGGGAGGTGATGCCATGACTTGCAAGTGAATTGGATTTAAGTGAGGCAGGGCTGTGCGAAGTCACCAGCCTCACTCTCTCCCCCAGAGCCGTCTGGGTCCAGTGGCAAGATACAGATCAGGACGACTGGAGATGACCCCAAGCAGCAACACAAGACTGTAGCGAAGATGAAATAAGTTTAAGCAGGTAAAGAGATTATTTTTTTTATTTTTAAAGCAATTGGGGTTAAGTGACTTGCCTAGGGTCACACAGCTAGTAAGTGTCAAGTGTTTGGCCACCTAGCTGCCCCAAGGTAAAGAGCTTTTACAAACCCTAAAAAGCTATATCGTTATGAGTTATTGTTGGGCACTGGGGATACAAGGACAAAAACAAAGCAGGCCCTGTCCTCAAGGAGTTTATGTCCTACTGTGGGATACCCAGCATATACACAGATAAGTGTGAGAGGAATTGGGGTGTGATGAGGGGGCATCAGAGAGAAAGAAAAAGACAGAGAGAAAGAAGAGAGACACAGAGAGGAAGGAGAGAAAAGAAAGAGAGGAGAGAGAGAGAGTGAGGGAGGGGAAGGAAGGGAAGATGAAGAGAGAAGAGACAGAGAAAAAAGGGAAGAGAGAGGAGAGAGAAAAAAGAGGAGAGAGAGCAAAAGAAGAGAGACAGAGGAGGGGAAAAAAAGACAGGAGAGGGAAGAGAAGAGGGAGAGAGGAGAGACCGAGGGAGAAAGAGGAGAGGGAGAGAGAGGAGAGATAGAGAAGAGATCCTGGCAAAATAAAAAGGAAAGATAGTGTTCAGTTGGAGGCACCAGTATAGGCATTTTGGAGAAGGTGTCACCCAAGCTGAGTTTTAAAGGAAGATACAGTCTCCAGGCCCAAGGAACTGATGGCCTAGTGGTGGAGATAGAACGATGCCAATCGCTATAAGGCCAGACAGCATGGGATAAATTCCAGGAAAGTGGCACAAATCACGTCCCACCAGCAAGAAGTTAACTCCCTGTCCTTTGCCTCAAGCCAAAGGGTAGTAATCACTCAATCAATAAAATTTTATTATGTGCCTACTATATGCCAGGCACTGTGCTAAGCTGGGGATACAAAACAGTCCCTGCGGTCAAGGAACTTAGAATCTATGTAGGATCTCAAAGTACCTAACACCATGGAGAATTAGGTGGTGGAAAAGCTGGCCTTCATGCCCAGAAGAGGACCAAGACTGAGCTAACTAGTGAGGAACAGAAAGAAGGCTCAAGACTGATCCTTCAGGGGAGGGGTGAGCCCTTTCAGCTTCTTGGTTTAACCCGCCCACAGCCTGTCATCTATTTCTACAAGCATCCAATATATTTCTGTAGCATTGTGTTTCCACTTTATACTAGCCCAAACCACTTGCAGGTGCCAGCCCCTCACTGTCTCAGCCCTTCTGTGATGGGGGCATTGTTGTCTGTTTTGAAGAGGGATCTAGAAGGATTTGCCAGACATCAGCTATTGAATTCTAGAGCTGGGAGGAGCCCCTAGAGATCAGCTCACAGGCCGATGAGCTGGAAAGCGCCTCACAAGATGGTGAATCTAACCCCTTCTTTTCACAGTCAATCAATAGACATCTATTAAGCACCTACTGTGTGCCAGGCGCTGTACTAAGCACTGAAGAGCATGAAACGGAGGTCCAGGTGGCAGGAGTGGGGGAGGGGGAGTGAAATTACTAACGAGATAACACAAGTAATTAGTATCAGAGAAAGAATTTGAATTCTTGTCCTGTGACTACAGGGCCTGAGATCCCTCCCTGCTACTGTGTTGCTTTCCTGCCTACCAGACAGGAAAGGTCCTGTTCAAGACCAGGCATGGCCTGTGTATCTGTCTAGGACCAGCCCTGTTTCAGTTTGGAGAGACTCAAGGCCAGGTTGACTATAGGGTGATGATCTTCAGCCACTGGGGCTTTTCAAGATACATTCCAGATTGGAGAATGGATGGATGGATGGATGGATGGATGGATG
>NW_020948845.1:0-1077 GCF_900497805.2 Vombatus ursinus | reverse complement strand
CTCTCCGTGACATATGTGTATTTATTTTGTAATAGTTTCATTCAGTAGAGACAAGGTAGGGAAGAGCAGAGAGCGCCAGGCTGGTAATGGAGAAAGGCTGGCTTTAGTTCTGACTAGCTGGGCATGTCTTTCAATTTCTTGGTGATGCAAGCAATTCCCTAGGTTTTCCTTACTCCCTTATAATGGGGCTGAAGTCCAGGGTGATGGATGGAGTTTCCAGCATGTTCCCACACTGACAAAATCACAGATTTCACTTATTCTTCATGTAATTAAATTCATCGAGCACTTCTTAAATGTCTAACGTGTGCAGATACCGTAGTGATCAGGGCAGGGGAGAAGATAGAAACGTGTGCTAACACATGTTTTCTGCCTTCCTGAAACTGGGACCATCAGATTTTGAGCTAGAAGGAAGTTAAAAAATCATCTCATTTAAATCTTTCACTTTATAAGCGACAGAAATGACTCATTGGTAAGTTACTTGCTCATGGTTACACAGCCATTAAATATCAGAGACAAGATTCGAACCCAATCCCCCTACTCCCAATTATTCCACACCATGTACTCTGCTAACACCGGCTTCCTGGCTGTTCCATGAGCAAGTAACTTACCAATGAGTCATTTCTGTCGCTTATAAAGTGAAAGATTTAAATGAGATGATTTTTTAACTTCCTTCTAGCTCAAAATCTGATGGTCCCAGTTTCAGGAAGGCAGAAAACATGTGTTAGCACACGTTTCTATCTTCTCCCCTGCCCTGATCACTACGGTATCTGCACACGTTAGACATTTAAGAAGTGCTCGATGAATTTAATTACATGAAGAATAAGTGAAATCTGTGATTTTGTCAGTGTGGGAACATGCTGGAAACTCCATCCATCACCCTGGACTTCAGCCCCATTATAAGGGAGTAAGGAAAACCTAGGGAATTGCTTGCATCACCAAGAAATTGAAAGACATGCCCAGCTAGTCAGAACTAAAGCCAGCCTTTCTCCATTACCAGCCTGGCGCTCTCTGCTCTTCCCTACCTTGTCTCTACTGAATGAAACTATTACAAAATAAATACACATATGTCACGGAGAG
>NW_020948844.1:0-2732 GCF_900497805.2 Vombatus ursinus | reverse complement strand
CTAGTGATCCTTTCACTTTTACCTTTGAGACTTTGGGCAAATAGCTTAACATTTTTTGTTGTGGTTCAGTTGTTTCAGTCATGTCTGATTCTTTGGGACTCCATTTGGGGTTTCACTGACAAAGACACTACTTGTTTGCCATTTCCTTCTTCAGTTTGTTTTTACAGATGAGGAAACAGAGATAAACAAGGTTAAGTGACTTGCCCAATGTCACTTAGTAAGTATCTGAGGCTGGATTTGAACTCAGGTCTTTCTGACTCCAGACTCAGTGCTCTATCTATTATACCAGCTAATTGCCCTATAACTTAACATACCTGAACCTCAATTTCTTCATTTATAAAATGAAAGGACCCTTTCTCCTTGCCATCCTGCCTAAATGCTAGATTTATGACCTTATTATCTCTCCCTACTTTGACCTTTCTCATATTGACATATTCTCATATTGACACAAACAATTATCATTTAGCCTATGCTACCTTGTGTTCCTAATTACATTTTAAAAAAATATGTAGTTCCTATTCCTTCAACTAGATTTTAACGGCAGCAGCTTTTTAATACAACCCTCCTTGTATCACCATTCAGAGGGGGAAATGATGGTATAGGCTGTCTGAATGAGGTTCAATAGAGGGAGAAACAGAAATGATATTATAGTAGGTATACCATCTTCCCAGAAGAAAGAAATGGATGCTTACTTCCAAATGTAGTTCACAATACACAGAGGCATAAAGTAGTAGTAATGTGGGGGATTTCAATTACCTAGACATCTTCTGGGGTTCTCCCTTAAGTAAATGTTGAACAGATGAAATATTTTTGATTGACATGCTGATTTAACCATTCTGGAGAATTATTTGGAACCATGCTCAAAGGGTTATAAAACCATATATGCCCTTTGACCAAGCAATACCACTAGGTCTGTATCCCAAAGAAATAAAAAAAAAATAAAGGAAAAGGACCTATGTGTAAAAAAATATAGCAGCTCTTTTAGTGATGGCAAAGAATTGGAAATTGAGGTGATGTCCATCAACTGGGGAATGACTGAAGAAGTTGTACATGATTGTGATGGAATACTAGTGTGCTTTAAGAAATGATGACCAAGATGCTCTCAAAAAAAAAAAAACATGGAAAGACTTACATGAACTGATGAAAAGTGAAATGAGCAAAATGAGGAGAATATTGTACACAATAACATCAATATTGTGTGACAATCTACTATGAATAATTTAGCTATTCTCAGCAATACAATAATCTGAGACAATTCTGTAGGACTTATGACGAAAGGTGCTACCCATATCCAGAGAAAGAACTGATAGAGCCTGAATGCAGATCAAAGATACCTTTTCTTTACTTTTCTTGTTTTTTTGTTTGTTTTGTTTGTTTCTTGTTTTTTTTGTCCTGGATTTGTCTTGGCAGGTAGACTCTCCAGTATTTTATATCATCTGCAGTTATTTTAAATGGAATTTCTCTATCACTTGATGCTAGGCATTGTTGGTAATATATAGAAATACGGATGATTTATGTGGGTTATATCCTGCAACTTTGCAAAAGTTGCTAATCATTTTGGGTAGTTTTTTTTAGTTGATTCTCTAGGATTCTCTAAGTATGTCATCTGCAAAGAGTGATAGTTTTGTTTCCTCGTTGCCTGTTCTAATTCCTTCAATTACTTTTTCTTCTCTTACTGCTGTAGCTAACATTTCTAGTACAATATTGAATAATAGTGGTGATAGTGGGCATCATTGCTTCAACCCTGATCTAATTGGAAAGGCTTCTAGCTTATCCCCATTACATATAATGCTTGCTAATGATTCTAGGTAGATGGCTACTTATCATTTTAAAGAATGTTCCCTTTATTCCTATGCTCTCTAGTATTTGTGCTGTATTTTGTCAAAGGCTTTTCTGCATCTATTGAGAAAATCATAAGATTTCTGTTCATTTTATTATGGACATGGTCAATTATGCTGATAGTTTTCTTAATATTGAACCAGCCCTGCATTTCTGGTATAAATCCTACCTCATCATAGTGTATGAGTCTGGTGATATATTGCTGTAATCTCCTTGCTAGAATTCTGTTTAAAATTTTTGCGTCAATATTCATTAGGAAAATTAGTCTATAATTTTCTTTCTCAATTTTGGCTCTTTGTGGTTTAGGTATCAGCACCATATTCATGTCATAGAAAGAATTTGGTAGGACTCCTTCATTGCCTGTTTTCTAAATAGTATATATAGTTTTGGAATTAATTGTTCTTTAAATGTTTGGTAGAATTCACTTGTGAATCCATCTGACTCTGGGGATTTTTTCTTAGGAAGTTTGTTGATGACTTGTTCAATTTCTTTTTCTAAGATTGGGTTATTTAAGTATTATATATCTTCTGTTAATCTGGATAATTTATATCTATCTATTTAGACATTCATCCATTTAATTTAGATTTTCAAATTTATTGGCATATAAAAGGGCAGAAGAGCTCCTAACAATTGTTTTAATTTTTTCTTCATTGGTGGTGAATTCACCCTTTTCAATTTTGATACTGGTAATTTGATTTTTTTCTTTTTTTTAATCAAATTGACCAGTGGTTTATTTCATTGATTTGTTCATAAATATCAGCTTTTAGTTTTATTTATTAGTTCAGTGATTTTCTTTCAATTTTATTAATTTTTTTCTTTGATTCTCAAGATTTCTAATTTGAAGGTTAATTGGGGATTTTTAATTTGTTCTTTTCAAGCTTTTTTAGTTACAC
>NW_020948843.1:0-1057 GCF_900497805.2 Vombatus ursinus | reverse complement strand
AATGAATTCATTCCTCCACCAACACAGCCTGGAAACTCCTAAGTAATTCACAGTATTAAAGAGCTGTTTTTTAAGGTACTGGGAGATTTACCATCTTGCCCAAGGTCACATAGTCCTAGGTGTCAGAGGCAAAATTGAATTGAGACCTTGATTCTAAGGCATATTCTCAATCCAATATGCCATACTGTCTCTATCTTTTATTGTTATTGTTATTTTTTTAATCAGGCCTGTACAGCTTGTGGCCCAAGGGCCGCTTACAGCTCATGAGTATGCCAAAGGATTTCAGGCAGCCCGTGAAAAATGTTTTCCTCTACATGTTTTGCAGGCGGCCCAAATCCTTTGGCATGCTGCAAGAGGCCAATGAATCATAAGTGGCCCGTGGGCCACAGGTTGTACAGACTTAGTTTAAATAGTATTTTGGACTGTGGGAAAATAGTCATGTTCCTTGATTAGTCTCTTCAATCCTTTTCATGATTCTTTCATGGGGTATTCTTGGCAAAGATACTGAAGTGGTTTTCTATTTCCTTCTCTAGCTCATTTTATAGATAAGGAAACTGAGGTAAACTGGGTTAAAGTGACATACTTGCCCAGGATCACAGCTAGTAAATATCTAAGGCTGAATTTGAACACTCAAGGATGGCTCAAATACTTTCTGATCAAGTTAGGTATCTGTACTCTGGGTTCACTCATTAAACTACTGTTGTAATATACAAAAAAATGATGGCCTGAAAGAACTAATACAACATGCCAAGGGCTAATACTTACCTGATCAAAAACTATAAAAGAATCACTGAAATTCTTTTTTATCTGACAGTGAATAGAGAGCTGGCCTTAATATTAGAAAGAGCATGGTTCAGGTTCTGCCTCTAACACACACGGGCTGTGGAAACATGGGAAATGTAATTTTCTTCTCAGTGCCCCCCATGCAACTAACTCTCTAAGAGCAGGAACTGATAGGCATTGATTGAGGAAGTTCCTCACCTGGAACTCCCTAGTTTTATTTTAAAATGCCAAAATGCCATCACTATGTTGTTGTCAAGGTACAGTCAAGGTAACT
>NW_020948842.1:0-1008 GCF_900497805.2 Vombatus ursinus | reverse complement strand
CCACAATTGTTGCGAGGATCAAATGAGATAATATTTGTAGAACGCTTAGCATGGTACCTGGCACATAGTAGGTGCTTACTGAATGCTTGTATTCTTTTCTTCCTTAACAGTCTTAAAAGAGATCCATCATAGAGTTCTAAGTCAAGAGGGAATTTTCTATAGCTAATGAGGTTGTGGTTTGCAGAGAACGTTGTGTCGATTGCATCAGGCCCTGGAACACTGACTAATTAATAGTCATAACCACTCTAAAGGGTAGCTAGGTGACACAGTGGATAGTATTGGGCCTGGAGTCAGGATGACTCTTCTTGAGTTCAAATACAGCCTCAGATATTTACTAGTTTTGTGATGGTGGACAAGTCACTTAATCCTATTTGCCTCAGTTTCCTCATCTGTAAAAAAAAAAAAAACCACTCAAGGAGGAAATGACAAATCACTCCAGTGTCTCTGCCAAGAAAATCTCAAAAGGGGTCAAAAAGAGTCAGATATGACTGAAACAACTAAACAACAACCTTTACACCTCAGAAAGCAACAAATGCTACAAATTAGGGTTTGGCTTATTGTTTTGTTGATTGTCTAGACAACATAGTTGTTGTTCATCCTTCGTTTTTTGAAGAAGGCAAGTGACATGATCATAGGTGATGCCTCGACTCTCGGGTGAGTTGGATTTAAGTGGGGCAGAGTTGCACAAAGTCTCACCTTTTCTTCCAGAGTCACCAACGTCCAGTGGTAAGACAAAAAGAGTCAAGATGATTGGCAATGGCCCAGGATGAAGTGGACAACCTTGGCATCTTCCATGTCCGACCAAACTTAAAAGTGTGTCCTACACACTTTTTTTTGGAGAGCCAGTTTTTAAACACTTACCAGCACACTATTGGATATAGCTGTAGATACCTTGGACAAATACTACAAAGGTACAAGATATTTGGTTTAGAAAATGAACAGGGAGATAAGAGTAGGTTGGATCAGTAATAGAGTAAGGAGAAAATAAGAATGTTTGAGCAATGCCGT
>NW_020948841.1:0-2648 GCF_900497805.2 Vombatus ursinus | reverse complement strand
TGGGCAAGTCACTTAAACTCTGTTTGCTCAACTGTAAAATGAGGATAATAATAGCACCTACCTTCTAGGGTTGTTATGAGATCAAATGAAGTAACAATTGTAAAGTGCTTCAGCACAGTGCCTGTCACATAGTATTGTTTTTTAGTTGTTTCCAGTTGTGCTTGACTCTTCGTGATCCCTTTGGAGGTTTTCTTGGCAAAGATACTGGAGCGGTTTGCCATTTTCTTCTCTAGCTTGTTTTACAAATCAGGAAACTGAGGTAAGCAGGGTTAAATGACTTGCACAGGTTCATGCAACTGGTAAGTGTCTGAGGCCAGATTTGAATGCAGAAAGATGAGTCTTCTTGACTCCACGCCTGACCATCTATACCCATAGGTATCCGTCAAAAGGCTTAGTCTCTTCTCCTTTCTTTCCCCTTTGTATCCTCAGCACTTAGTACAGTGATTAGCATTTAGTATATAGTAAGTGCTTAATAAATGCTTGTTGATTACTTAGTAGTAACCAGTATCTGTGGGCGGCCAGGTGGCATAATGGATAGAGCTGCTGGGCCTGTAGTCAGAAAGACTCAATTTCCTAAGTTCAAATCTGGCCTTAGACACTTACTAGTTGTGTGACCCTGGGCAAGTCACATAACCCTGTTTGCCTCAGTTCCTCATTTATAAAAATGAGCTGGAGAAGGAAGTGGCCAACCACTGTAGTATCTTTGCAAAGAATACCCCAAATGGGGTCAACAAAGAGTCAGAAACAAGGAAACAACTGAAGAGTAACAACAATAACAATGGAAAAAAAACCCAACATCTATATAGCGCTTTAAATTTTGCAAGTATTTTTTTTTTTACATATATGGTGTGTCCCAAAAGTCTTAGTGCAATTGTAAACCCTCAAGCACTTAAAGTGCACTAAGACTTTTGGGGCACACCATATATGTAAAAAAAAAATACTTGCAAAATTTAAAGCGCTATATAGATGTTGGGTTTTTTTTCCATTGTTATTGTTGTTACTCTTCAGTTGTTTCCTTGTTTCTGACTCTTTGTTGACCCCATTTGGGGTATTCTTTGCAAAGATACTACAGTGGTTGGCCACTTCCTTCTCCAGCTCATTTTTATAAATGAGGAACTGAGGCAAACAGGGTTATGTGACTTGCCCAGGGTCACACAACTAGTAAGTGTCTAAGGCCAGATTTGAACTTAGGAAATTGAGTCTTTCTGACTACAGGCCCAGCAGCTCTATCCATTATGCCACCTGGCCGCCCACAGATACTGGTTACTACTAAGTAATCAACAAGCATTTATTAAGCACTTACTATATACTAAATGCTAATCACTGTACTAAGTGCTGAGGATACAAAGGGGAAAGAAAGGAGAAGAGACTAAGCCTTTTGACGGATACCTATGGGTATAGATGGTCAGGCGTGGAGTCAAGAAGACTCATCTTTCTGCATTCAAATCTGGCCTCAGACACTTACCAGTTGCATGAACCTGTGCAAGTCATTTAACCCTGCTTACCTCAGTTTCCTGATTTGTAAAACAAGCTAGAGAAGAAAATGGCAAACCGCTCCAGTATCTTTGCCAAGAAAACCTCCAAAGGGATCACGAAGAGTCAAGCACAACTGGAAACAACTAAAAAACAATACTATGTGACAGGCACTGTGCTGAAGCACTTTACAATTGTTACTTCATTTGATCTCATAACAACCCTAGAAGGTAGGTGCTATTATTATCCTCATTTTACAGTTGAGCAAACAGAGTTTAAGTGACTTGCCCATGGTCATACAGTGGCCTCATATATTTAATTTAACAAGCTATGTCACCCTGGGCAAGTCACTTAAACTCTGTTTGCTCAACTGTAAAATGAGGATAATAATAGCACCTACCTTCTAGGGTTGTTATGAGATCAAATGAAGTAACAATTGTAAAGTGCTTCAGCACAGTGCCTGTCACATAGTATTGTTTTTTAGTTGTTTCCAGTTGTGCTTGACTCTTCGTGATCCCTTTGGAGGTTTTCTTGGCAAAGATACTGGAGCGGTTTGCCATTTTCTTCTCTAGCTTGTTTTACAAATCAGGAAACTGAGGTAAGCAGGGTTAAATGACTTGCACAGGTTCATGCAACTGGTAAGTGTCTGAGGCCAGATTTGAATGCAGAAAGATGAGTCTTCTTGACTCCACGCCTGACCATCTATACCCATAGGTATCCGTCAAAAGGCTTAGTCTCTTCTCCTTTCTTTCCCCTTTGTATCCTCAGCACTTAGTACAGTGATTAGCATTTAGTATATAGTAAGTGCTTAATAAATGCTTGTTGATTACTTAGTAGTAACCAGTATCTGTGGGCGGCCAGGTGGCATAATGGATAGAGCTGCTGGGCCTGTAGTCAGAAAGACTCAATTTCCTAAGTTCAAATCTGGCCTTAGACACTTACTAGTTGTGTGACCCTGGGCAAGTCACATAACCCTGTTTGCCTCAGTTCCTCATTTATAAAAATGAGCTGGAGAAGGAAGTGGCCAACCACTGTAGTATCTTTGCAAAGAATACCCCAAATGGGGTCAACAAAGAGTCAGAAACAAGGAAACAACTGAAGAGTAACAACAATAACAATGGAAAAAAAACCCAACATCTATATAGCGCTTTAAATTTTGCAAGTATTTTTTTTTT
>NW_020948840.1:23195616-23216378 GCF_900497805.2 Vombatus ursinus | reverse complement strand
CACTTAAAAAGATGTCTGCCTAGTTCCAAAATAATGGCAATATTATGGTATGCAGCCTCGTTGACTATTAACTCAATTACAATCCTATAGAAAAAAGGTTCTATACAGACTTCATTAACCTCTTCCACTTATCAGGCAAATAAAGAAGTATTTATTAAGTACCTATTATGTGCTAGGTGCTGAGGCTAGAAAGAGAGAAGTGAAACAATCCCTGCCCTCAAGAAGCTTACTTCTACAAGGTGAGACAGCGCATATACATATAAGTTATACAAAACAAATATGCGCATAATACATACAAGAAAAAAACAAGGTGATTGGTGTCAGGTAAGGCACTATCAGCTGCAGGGATCCAGAAAGGCCTCATTTGGTAGGGATGCTTATGATGATGTTCAGTCATTTTTCAGTCATGTCTGACTCTCTGTGACCCCATTTGGGGTTTTCTTGGCAGAGATACTGGAATGGTTTGCCATTTCCTTCTCCAGATCATTTTACAGATGAGAAAACTGAGGCAAAAAGGGTTAGGTGACTCACCAAGGGTCAAACAGCTAGTAAGTATCGGAAGAAAGATTTGAACTCAGGAAAACAAGTCTTCCTGATTCCAAGCCCAAGGGTCTATCCATCAAATCATCTAAAAGGTTTGATTAGATGGCTTCAAATCTCATCCCACAGACACTTACTTGCTATGTGACACTAAGCAAGGCATTCAATTAAACCTTGGTGAGCTTCCATTTCTATATTTTTTGTATGTTTAAATAGAGGCATTGTATATAATATCTTCATAAGATAATAGTTTACATGTGTATAGCACCTCCAGACCTCTGAAGGTCCTTTCAAGCTGCAAGATTCTAGCAGTCCAAATCCAACTCCAGAAAACAAGGTTGTGTAATGTGCCATATGGGTGGGTTCAGACAAATTCACCCATGGGTGGAGGAAATAGTTTAAAGTGGAGACTCAACTATTTTTGTGACATGGATCCCTTTGGAAGTCCTATTAAACCTATAAAGCCCTTCTCAGAATAAAGTTTTTAAATGAATAAAATGAAATACAAAGGAAATACAGTTATTAAAATATTTTTTAAAAAACAAATTCATGAAGCCCAGGTTAAGACTCCACTGTTTAAACCCTTACTAAGCACCCTGATTTACTTCCTGGGGGAACTTGAAATTGGAGAGCAGGGTTTCCACTGTGGTGGAAGTCTTTACAAATGTTCTTCAAGAGTCGAAGGGAGAAGTGCAGAAGAGGGATGGGTAGAAGAAGTAGCACAGGATCAGAATAGCATCCTTGGAGGACACTCCATACATATTGGTACTTCCTCACCATGCACATTGAGCAATTGGGACCTTTCCTTGCTTGGTGCTTCACTTAGGGAAGAATCTGTGCTACCCTGATTGATTGTGCTTACCCTGAGATGAGGCTGAGACTTTTTGAAATTTCTTCACTATTTTTTTCTTCTGCTCTCTTGCCTATTAGCAAATGAGTGACACTTTCTTCTTCTTCTTTTTCCTTTTCTTGGAGGCCATCATGGTTAAGTTACTTGCCCAGGGTCACACAGCTAATAAATGTGTGAGGCTGGATTTTGGCTGGATTTGAACTCAGGTCCTCCTGACTTCAAGGACAGTGTTCTATCCACTGTGCCACCTAGATGCTCCTGACACTGTTTATTCTTAAGCACTTTCTTATTCTTTAAATGTCCATACTTGCTGTTTTGAAAGTACTTAAAATAGTTTTTCCCCCCCTAGATAAAGACAAATGATCTTAATTCCATTTTGAGTGGTATCTTTCTGGATTGGTCGAGTAACACAAGGTTGTGAAACAAAGATTATGGATGGTCCAAATTTGGAAACTATTTGAATACACAGAATTTAATGGGTTAGGAATCTTTTATCTCTAGCCTGGTCACTAGAAGTCACTGAGGTCAGGGGGCTTTGAGTTTTTGTGAATTTTATTAATTATCTATATTTTTAGCCTCCTAATTTCATTAAGAAAAGAATTCATGTGGACTCAGGCAAAAAAAAAATCAATCCTGGGCTACAACTGTAAGGTGATCTCTTTACTTGTAGAGACACCATGAGTAAGAGACAGAGTGCTAAGCGTGGGGTCAGGAGGACCTGGGTCTCAGTTTCTTCATCCATAAAATGAGGATGATAATAACTGTAGTACCTACCTCCTAGGGTTGTTTTAAGGATCAGATGAGATATTTGTAAAGCACTTAGCACACACACACAGTGCCTGACACATAGTAGGCACTATGTACATGCTAGCTATTATTACTGTTGAGGGCAGCTAGATGGCCCAGTAGACAGAGCACCTGGGTCTGGAGTCAGGAAGATTCATCTTCCTGAGTTGAAATCCAGCCTCAGACACTAGCTGTATGAGCCTAGGCAAGTCACTTAACCCTGTTTGCCTCAGTTTCCAAAATCTGTAAAATGAGCTGGAGAAGGAAATGACAAACTACTTCAGTATCTTTGCCAAGAAAAGCCCAAATGGGGTCACGAAGAGTCGGACACAACTGAAGTGTCTGAAGAACAACATTATTACTATTATTATGAGGCACATTTGAACCCAAGTCTTTTGGACTCCCAACACTCCTTCCCTTATATTTATCTCCTACATAAGGCCTTTCCTAATCCTACCTGCTGCTAGTGCCTCCTCCCATGAAATTACCCTAGAATTTACTTTGTGCCCATGTTGAGTGTCTTCCCCTCCCCAAATAGAATACAAGCACTTTGAGAGCAGGGGCAGTTTCATTTTTAAACCCCACAGTCTTGTCTAACCTCTGTCAGTCTGCAATGATGCTCTCTACACAGAGCAGGAGCTGTGCTGAATGTTTAGTGAACTGGTTAGTGAATGGGTAAAGAGAGGATCATTGGCTATGATGTTTCCCATTCTTGGAACAGCTAGCAAGAGGCTGGGACCCAGGGCTTTGCAGGCTGGTGCACTCTCTTTAACATAATGAGGCTCTTGTTGATTCCCATTTTTGTCTAATTTCCTTGCCCAAGCCCCTTCCTCACTGGCAAAGGAAGAAGTTTTGCAGAACTCTGAGAATTCTGGGAGACCCCACTCTTTTCAAACCCCAACCAGGAGATTTTCCAGGTTGAAAATCCCTTTAGTTTGGTGGCAGGAATTTTCAGCTTACCAACTTGGTCAATTTGCTTCACAAAACTTAATGGATCATACAAATGCTAGGTGACAATATTATTATTATCATTATGATTTTAGTTAATTTAACATTCATTCAACATTCAGTAAACAACTATTGAGTTTTTACTATGTGCCAAGCACCATGCTAGGCCCTGGGCATGGAGACAAAAATGAAAGCGTCCCTGACCTTAAGGAGTTAAGCCCATTAGATTATGAGTTCCTTACAGGTTCCTTTTGCCTCTTTTTGTATCCCTGGAACTTAGCACAGTGCCTGGTACATAGGTAGCACTTAACAAATGTTTACTTGACTGACTGACATTCAAGTCATCAACAAGCATTTATTAAGTGCCTACTATGTGCCAGTCACCTTGCTAAGTTCTGGGGATACGAAAAAAGCAAAAGACAATTCCTGCCCTCAAGGACCTCACAATCTAATTCAACAAATACTTATGGAGTGCCTACTATGTCCAGGCACTATGGGGATGAATAATATTTGTTGCTTTTTTTGTGAGGCAACTGGAGTTAAGTGACTTGCCAGGGTCACACAGCTAGTAAGTGTCAAGTGTTTGGTCTGGGGCCAGATTTGAACTCAGGTCCTCCTGACTACAGGGCCGGTACTCTATCCACTGCGCCACCTAGCTGCCCCTAGGACACTTTATTTTTATATTTATTATTAGGCAATTGGGGTTATGTGACTTGCCTAGGGTCACACAGATAGCAAGCATCAAGTGTTTGGTGTGAGGCTGGATTTGAACTCAGGTCCTCCTGACTTCAGGGCCAGTGCTCCATCCACTGCACCACCTAGCTGCCCGGGATGAATAATATTTGATATCTGCCCTCAGAGAGATTATAGAATGGGTAGGATTCCAGCCGCTAGAGAAAATGAAGAAGAAATGTCCAAGCTTCTTTTCCCATTGCGATGGCATTTTCATACGGGAAATGATAATATAATAACTGACAGTTGAATAACATTTTAAATTCTGCAAAGGACTTGACATCTGTTACCTCATTTGAATCCATAGTAATCTCATGAAATAGGTACCATAGGTATGATCTTCATTTTACAGATGAGGAAATTGAGTCTCAGGAAGCTTAAACAACTTGCCATGGTCACTCAGCTAGGAAAGGTCGGGGCAAAATTTGAATCAAGTGTTTCTAACTTGCAAGTCTAATGCTCTCTCAACTATGCTACCTTGGCTCGCCACATAATTCTTGGGCACAAATAACTATGAAATAAATGAGAGGTTGAAAGGGTATAAGAGAAGACAGTACAAAATACTATTGGAGTTCCATCTCCTCACTGCCCCTCTTGCTTGGAATGTGCTCCCTTTTCACCTCTGCATCTTAGAATCACGGCTTCCTTCAAAGCTTACCTCAAATGCCACCTCCCACATCCATCCCTTGCCCCTTCAAAAAATTATCTTTTTTTATTTTATATATAAGTTTATATATACATCGTTCTTCTCCAATAGGATGTAAATTCCTGGCCTCTGTATGCCCAGCACCCAGCTCAGTACCTGAGATATAATAAGTACTTTGCTGCTGTTCAGTCATTTTCCGTTGTGTCTAACTCTGCATGACCCCATTTGGAATTTTCCTGGCAGAGATACTGGAGTGAGTTGCCATTTCCTTCTCTAACCCATTTTATAGATTTTGGAAACTGAGGCAAATAGGGTTAAGTGACTTGCCCACGGTCATATAGTTAATAAGTGTTGGAGGCCAGGTTTGAACTCAGGAAGCTGAGTCTCCTGACTCCAAGCCCAGCACTCTATCTGATTTGCCACCCAGCTGTATTAATAAGTACTTAATAAATGCTTATTGATTGATTGAGGAAGGAATCATTTCTGCCTGGGTAGGGGCAGGATATGGAAGGCTATATGGAAGAGGTATCATAATGGCTAAGATGTCAACTGCAGGAAAAAAAAAAACAGAAGAGACCTTCAAGCTTCTTACCTGATTGTAATGGAGATTCATAAAGTTTTCTGCACTGAGTAAAACAATATTCAATTCAATTTAATAAATTCTTATTAAGCACTTCTTGGGTGCTAGGCACTGTAATAGGCAAACACAAAACGGAAAAGAGTCCCTGCCCTCAAGGGGCTTACACTCTTCTGGGACTGGAGGGAATCGAATACCAAGGTAAAAACCCAACTTCTAATTTCCAGAGCCTGTGGCATAGTAGATATAGCTTATGGGACTTGAGAAGATCTTAGTTCAAATTTCACTTCTGACATTAGCTATGTGACCCCGGGAGATGTCCCATAACCTCCTTTAGTTTCATTTTCCTCATCTGTAAGATGAGAGGGGTTGGGCTAGATGGCTCTGGGGGGATCCCTTTCATCTCTAGATCTAGGATCCTATGAACATCCCAGGGAAGAATGGGATTTCCTAAGTGCAATCAAGGCAAGCAGGACGACGTGGGGAGAGAAGTAACCATAGGAGGAAAGGAGCAGATGAGCAAAAGGCACCAAAAAGTTTCAGAATAAAAATGAACCAAACCTTTCCCTCGGCCGTGATGTTCTCCTTTCTCATTGGGCCCCACCCCACCTGGGCTCAAAGAACCTTAGCTACCAGCCACTGGATGTCTTTGACTGGGCCCCAGCCATCCTTACCAACATTCTGTAGAAGGTAGGGCATGGGGGAGAAGAGAAGGCTTGTCAGGAAATGACTGGTGTTACCACACCTGGGTTCTATTTCTGGTTGTTCTGTACAGTCTTTAAAGAAATACTCTGCTCTTGGCTATACCAGATACAAGGCTATGTTTAGCAGGACGTAACCAACCCCTCTGACCTAACACCTCCACTTGTACTAAGGTTTCTAAAGCACACAGGAAGCCAGAGCTTAAAAGATGACAAAAAATTTTCCCACAGTCCCTGTCCCTGCCCCACATTGATACAAAGCAGGGGGGCAGGGAGGTTAAACAGGGAGGGAAGGGGAAGTCCTGAGCATCTGACACAAAGGGGAGGGAAGGGAGAGGAGGAGAGGAAAGGAAAGAGAAGGAGAGGGCAGGAAAGGGAAGAAAAGAGAGAGAAGAGGAGAGAGGAGAGGAAAGGAAAGAGGAAGAGAGGGCAGGGAAGGGAGGAAAAGAGAGAGAAGAGGAAAGGGGAAAGAAGGGGAGGAGAGAAAAGGAAACAGGAGGAGAGGGCAGGGAAGGGAGGAAAAGAGAGAGGAGGGAGGAGAGGAGAGGAGAGGAAAGAGGAGAAGAGAGCAGGGAAGGGAGGAAAAGAGAGAGAAGAGGAAAGGGGAAGGGGAAGGAAGTGTGAAGAATAGATAGGGACTTTACTATTCTGATAACACTCACAATCTTGCTTTCCCTCTCAGAAGTAAAAAGTGAAAGGTGTGTATGTGTTATATATGACTGCCCCACTAAAGTTTTCCCAGGCATTAAAGGGAAGCCAACTCTTTTAAATTCAACAAATATTCATCCAAAGCCTATCATATGCCAGGAACTGTGCAAGATGCTAGGGACAACAAAGACAAAAAACAAAATAGTCCCTGATCTCAAGGAACTTAGAGTCTACCGGGGAGTGGAGGGACCAGTGAGAAAGACTCCCTTTCCCAATACAGATCAGTAACTGTTCTGTAATTGTTCTGTCTTAGAAAGATTTCTGGGGTAATCAGAGGTAAAGTGACTTGTCCAAGGTCACACAATCAGTATGAGTCAGAATCAGGACTTGAACCTAGGTCTTGCTGAATCTGAGACCACTTCCCTATCCACTTCTGTGCTAAAAGGGACTTTCAAGGTTAAATAGTACAACTCCCTGAATTTACAGAAGGGGAAAATGAAGTTCAGAGAGGTGAGATTACTTACTGAAAGCCAAGCAGCAAGATTTTCTTCCATCTCTTTGCACTCTGTCCAAATGCCCCCTCTCAGACCTTTTAGGTCCCCATACTTCATATCTGTCTATGAACAGTAACAAAACTGACACTGATAAAGTGCTTTTCAAGTTTACAAAGCACTTGGCTTACTTTATCTCATATGAATCTCACCACAGCCCTGTCAGAGACGTACCCCCATTTCACAGATGAAGAAACTGAGGCTCAGTTAGGTTAAGTGATTTGCCCATTGTTGCACAGCCATTGTTTCAGAGGGGAGATTTGAACCCAAGTCTTCCTGAATTTCACTCCAATAATCTAGCCACTATACCCTGCCATGAACTGTCCGTGATGCTTCCCTTGCCCCTACATTGCCTTCCACAGTATAAACTAAGCACCATTTAACCTCCAACCCTCAGGGTTCTATTCTTGGCTGCCCCAATGGGCTAGCCTCAGAACTACTTATTAAGTACCTAAGTACATGCAGAATAATGTCAAAAATAATGTCAGAATGTGCTATATGAAATGATGAACAGGCTGACTTCAGAAAAAGCTAGAAAGACTTGTATGGTCTGATGCTGAGTGAAGTGAGCAGAACCAGGAGAACGTTGTACACAGTAACAGCCATGTTGTGTGATGACTCATATTGATAAACTTAACCCTTCCCGGCAATACAAGGATCTAAGGCATCTCCAAAGGCCTTGTGACGGAAAATGCTATCCACACCCAAAGAACTATGGAAGCTGAATTGCTATTTTTTTTCTTCTCTTCTGTTGAGTTTTGTTTCCTCTTTCTGATGGTTTCTCCTATTGGTTTTAATTTTTGCTCACAACATCACTAATGTGAAAATATGTTTAATATGAATGTAAATGTATAGCCTATATCAGATTGTGCGCCATCTTGGGGAGGGTGGTGGGGAGGAAGGGGGAGAAAAATTTTAAACTCAAAAGCATATGGAAGTGATTATTGATAAATCAAGATAAATTAATAAAAAAAAAGTAATGTCAAAAGGGAATTAGGGGACATGAACTTAGCGGCTGTCCAGAAGGTCCCCTTCTTGAGCCAACGGCATCGCTGAACAAAGGAGACATCCTGACCAAAGAACTGTACCATCCAACCTCTGCAGGAACAAATGATATCTTCTGGGTAGATTAAGTGCCTGTGTCACCTTAGGGCTGACGGATCGGGGGTGAGGGGCAAAGGGAGACAGCTGGGAGAGAGGTAGTGCGGGGCATAGAAGGAACATGAAGGAAGTCTGGGATCTCATTCCTACAACCACCTACTAGCTGGGCAGCTCCAGTCAAGTGCTTTCATCCCTCTGGGACCCAGCTGCCTTCTTTGTAAAATGTGGAGCATAGCATCCCAGGCCTCAAGCTAAAAGGGACCTCAGAAGCCATCTGTCAAATGCCTTCATTGTACAGATAAGAAAAATGAAGCCTATGGAAGTGAAGCGATTTATCCCAAGTCACACAGGGAAAGGAGCTTAACCTGGGCTCTTTCACTCCAGAGCCAATGTTCTTGCCACTGGACCTGTACCTTACTTTCCCAAGGCAGTAAGCTAGACTAATTAATAATAATGATGATAATCATAATTAATAATAATAATTGTTTACTACATATCAACGTAGAAGATATGTTGACATATTGACAATCGTTTTTAGTTTCAGAGGTAATAGAATACAGAGAAAAGAGAGCTAGATATGGTGACAGGACCTGGTTTTGAACACAGGACCCTGAATGACTTTGGACAAGTCACTTTCTTCAGTTTCCTCATCCATTAAATAAATATTAATCAGTCAGTCAATAAGAATTTATTAAGCACCTACTATGTGCCAGGGACTGTGCTAAGCATTGGGGATATAAACAAAGGGAAAAAAAAGTCCCTGCTCAAAGTCCAGTGAGGGAGAGAACATGAAAACAACTATGTACAAACAAGATCTATGCAGGATAAATTGGAGCTAATCGTCAGAAGGAAGGCCCTGTGATTGAAGAGTCCTGGGAAAGGCTTCTTGCAGGAGGTGGATTTTAGCTGAGATACTGAAGAAGCTGGGAGGCAGAGATGAGGAGAAAGAGCATTCTAGGATTGGGAGACGGCCAGAGAAAATGGCCAAAGCAGAGGATAGAGACCTGTGCAAAGAACAGGCAGGAGGGCAGCATCCCTGGATCTCAGAGTACATGGAGAGGAAGAAGGAGTAAGAAGATCAGAATGGTAGAAAGGGTGTAGAGGGGTTTAAAAGCCGAACAGATGGTTTTATAGTAGATCCTGGAGGCAACAGGGAGCCACTGGCGTTGATTTAATAGGAGGGTGACATCATCAAACTCATGTTTTGAGCCTTTCAGGTCCCTTCCAACTCTAAATATGGTCATTAGTACAGAACAGTTTCCTTTCTATACTCCATATTCTTAGGGGGTTACCTGGGACCACTAAGAAGTTAATTGGCTTGCTCAGGGTCACACAGTCAGTATTCAGGAGAGGCAAGACTTTGAACCCAGGTCTTTCTGACCCTGGGCCAGCTTGCTACCACAGCCTCTCAATTTTTTTTTCTTACTAGACTGGTGATCTCATTGGCATAAGAATGTCTGGTGAGGAACTCCCTCTATTTTTTCTGCAATTTATGTTCTTAGAGAGGGGCTCTCAACAATAAGCCTAATTATTATAATTATATTATACATGCATTATTAAAATTACATTTCATGTTTATGGTGACTTAAGGTTTATGAGGTACTTTCCTCACAATTACTCTGTGAGGTAGATAGTGCCCATATTGTCATCGCCATTTAACTGATGGGAAAATGGAGGCATAGAAAAGGTGAGTCACTCTAGGTCACAGAAACAGCGATTACTGTCACCTTAGATTGAGTTCTTGTGTTCTTTCTTAGAATTAATGTTCTTTCTAGAATTAATGATTATGATTTCAAGGGTTCCACATACTTGAAAAGCAGAACAAGAGGGTCATGCTCTGATCTACCAGAGGAAGGAAAGCCTTGAAGAATCCATAGTCTCATTCCCTACTTCTTTATAAAATAATTATAACAGGGGCAGCTAGGTGGTGCACTGGATAGAGCACTGGCCCCAGAGTCAGGAGGACCTGAGTTCAAATCTGTCTTCAGACACTTGACACTTACTTGCTGTGTGACCCTGGGCAAGTCACTTAATCCCATTGCCTAGTCAAAAAAAAAAGTTTGAAAATAAAATAATTATAACAGCATGCATTCATATGGGATGTTCTCTCTCTCTCTCTTTCCACACACATACACATATGTATCTGTGTGTATGTATGCATCTATGTGTGTATACATGTGTATACATGTGTATACATATATGCACATATATATCTATATCTATCTATCTATGGCACCTAGATGGTGCGGTGGGTAGAGCATCATGCCTGCGGTCAATAAAATCTGGATTCAAATCCAGCATCCGACACTTACTAGCTGTGTGACTCTGGGCAAGTCACTTAACCCTGTTTGCCTCAGTTTCCAAAATCTATAAAATGAGCTGGAGAAGGAAATGGCAAATCATTCCAGTAATCTTTGCCAAGGAAACTCCATATGGGATCATGAACAGTCAGAGACAATGAAACAACTGAATAACAAAAATGTGCCAGGCACTGTGTCAAGGATACAAAAAAGGGTAAAAGTCTGCCTTCAAAGAGCTCACAATCTAACCTAATCTAATCATGACCACTTTCTCTGCCCAGATGCTAGTGCTTCCTCCCCAAAGAATAGTTGTTTTGTATGTTTTATATGACTAAAACTATATAAGTACATACATATATGTATATATATATATATGTATATATTGTCTCCCTTGACTAGATCTTAAGCTGGTTCACTTTTTTCTTTATCTCAGCACTTGCCATAGTGCCCAGCACATAGTGCTTAATAGATACTTGTTGAATGACTGGCGCTTTCTACCAGCCTGATAAACACGTCCACCTCTGCCTCAGACCTCTCCCCACTGCCTCAGACTTCATTTGCCCACCCCACCCCCAACTAAGTTCTTGGAGGAAGATGGAAAAGAGAAAACCCAGCCGGCTCCCCTGAAGGGCTCCATGAGCCTCATTTTGTCACCTCAACCTTTCAAAACTGCTGTGACCCCCATCCCCTGATGTGAGGGACTGTCTGATGTTGGCAGCTACCAGGTTGGGCGCTGTGGCAAGAGTAGGGTAAGATCTGGGTATTTTGGAAGTTGAGGCAGGGGCTGTGGTAGGCAGAGTCGTGGTGTACTGGGATGGGCTGGATACGGAGAAGCCCTGAGGCAGTGGGCAGTGCTATGTGAGATAAGCTGGGTGCAAGGAAGTAGCCAGAGCTTGAGCTCCTGAGGCAAGGGGCGGAGCCACGTGGGAGTGGGACGGCAGAGGACTGAGTTCCCTTTGCTTAGTCTCCTCCTTATATGCTACGTCAACCCCAGACGCCTCCATCTTGTGACCTTCCTGACTTCTTGGGTCCCTTTGTGTAGCACTGACCCAGACCCCTCCTCCCAGTATCTGAGTCTGACTTCCTAGGTCACGTACTCTGTCTATGCGCTAATCCCAGATGCCTTCACCCTGTATCCGGTCCTAGCCTCCTACATCACTCCCTCCCCCTTGGTGTGCTAAACTCAGACAGCCCCTTCCGGTATCTGACCCTACTATTGGCTAGTAAGCGGGCTGGGGAGGAGGGGCTAGGTAGGTATTTAGGAACAAGCATGGTCAGATCACGCTCTCTCTTGGCTCCTGTTCTGTTGCTCTGGCCTTGCTGCTTGGGCTTGCTGTGATGGCTTGCTGTGATGGCCTCTGAATAAAGCTCTGGTGTTGGCGCCTCCCGATGGCTCGTCTCTGTGTGTTTATCCGGTTGAGGATCGAAGACTCGGAAGTGAGTATGACTCTGGTAGCCTGCTCCTTATAGGAGGAGAGGGTACGGCGTGCGGCCGGCAGAAGGTCGGCGCGCGGACAGTACACCCTGACCTTCTTAGTCCTCTTCCTCCTGAAACTACTGCCATCTGGATGCCTCAGGCCCCCAAGCCTGAGTCTGTCCCTGGTTGCCACATCTGTGGTGCAATGAATAGAGCACTGGGCCTGAGGTCAGGAAGAATCAAGTTCAAATGTAGCCTCAAATATTTACTAGCTATGAAATCCAGGGAAAGTCATTTACCTTTGTCTGTCTCAGTTTCTTCAGCTGTAAAATGGGGAAAATGATAGCTCCCAGGGTAGTTGTAGGAATCAAATGAGATAACATTTGTAAAGCACTTAGCACAGTGCCTGGCATATAGCAGACACTTAACAAATGCTTGTTCCCTCTCTTTCTGCCTTCCTTCTTGCCCCCTCCACTAGGCTCCTCTCAGTTGCCTCTACTGCAGCCCAGCTTGGAGAGAGCCCATGGAGTAGCCTTTGCCAGAAAAATGCGAGAGAGAGCCAGTGATGCCAGAGCATGGAGGTCTTGGCTCTTCATCTTCTTTGCAAACGTCCACCAACAGTCTTACGCACCTCCCTGGGGTATGTCCTGCTGCTGACCCCTTGGAAATCACTGGTTTAAATGACCTCTAAGCTGCTGCCCAGCTAGGACATTCCAGAGCTTGTGTGATCCATTTTAAAATTAAGTCAATATGCAGTCCACAGGGATCCTGCTGTACAGATGGGTCCCCCCTACTTCTGTTTGAACCTAGAGGAAGGCAGCTTGCTGGAGAAGCTTGAGGAAAGGACCAGTGGGCAGAACAACCAGGGAATCCTGGAAATTTGTCTCTCACCCATGTTCCATCCCTACCCAGAGTCAGTGGGCATTCACAGCACACATATGAACCATTCGCAGCTGACCTGGTCTTCAGATTAGGGAATCCATTCTAACCTCTGTCAGCATTAGAAAGTCTTGGACATCTTTACTTCTTTGGTCTAGATACTTTGTATTTCTTTCAAGGACATCATCTTTCCTGATATCCAAGATGTCAGGGTCCCTCCACTCTGTGTTCTCATTCCTTTGCCAAGAGTCCATCAATTGGCAAGTTTTGTTGAATCCACCTCCACATCATCTCTCTTATTTGTCCCTTTATATCCAGTTACACAGCCACTACTCTAGCACAGGTCGTCTTTCCTAAATAATTACGAAAGTATCCTAAATGCAGAGGTCACCTCTTGCCTTAATAATTCCAGTGGTCTCCTGGTTGGTCTTTCTGCCTCAAGTTTCTCTCTTCTCCAATTTCACCACACAATTGCCAAATTGATATTCTCAAATCACAGGTCCTGATGGTGTCATTCCCCTTCTCAAGAAGTAGATATGGCTCCCTATTGCTTCTAGAATAAATTAAATTGCTTCTGTCTGTCATTTAAAGCACTTCACAATCTGTTTCCAATCTATCTTTCCAGAGTGATCAAATATTACTCACCATCATGAACTGTGTATTCTAGTCAAAGTAGCTTAATTTGCTGATTCTTGTACACAACATTTTGTCTCCCACTTCCACGCCTTTGCACAGACTTCCTAGATCTCTGAGAACTGGAATGATATCTCTCTTCACCTCTGTCTCATAGAATCCTTAGCCTGCTTTAATACACAGTCCTGGTGCAACCTCCTAGGGGAAGCTTTTCCCTACAGTTATTACTACCACCTCCTCTCTCCTCCTCAATATTTTGTATTTACTCTGTCTAAGAAGCAGCTTAGCATAGTAGATAGAGACCCAGCCTTGGAACCTGAACACCTGAGTACAAGTCCTGCCTCAGACATTTCCTAGCTATGTGACCCTGTGTGACTTAATGCTCTAGGCAACACCCCAAGATTATAATCTGCAGAAAGGTGCTGACTTTCATTGATAGAGATAATTTTCACACCTTGGAATTCCCTACACAGTGAAATCAAAAGTTCTTCCCCATCAGACCCCAAGAAACAGTGTAATATAGTGGATAATGACCCAGTCTTGGAGTCTAGAAGATCAAGCCCTAACTCGGACACACACTATCTGTGTGACTCTGGGCAAAAATTTCTCAGGGCCCCTTGCAACAACAGAGGACAACAGAGGACAACAGAGGAAGTATTAACCTGCATTGGCGAGACAGGTTCTTCACCAGGATGTTCCCTTTACCAGAAAATAACTGATCTGGTTCAAAAATATTTTGTGCATTTTATCTGTATACATACTGTTTCTCCCCAAAAGAATATTAGCTCCTTGAGAATGGGGATTCTTGTTTTTTTCTTTGTATCCTACAACATACAGTAGACACTTAATAAATTTAATTACTTAATTGAATTGAATAGACTCCTCGAAATTACAAGGTGAAGAAAATGAGATTCAGTTGCCCAAGGCTGCCTTTCCAGTTCCCCATGAATTCTTTTTCTAGCTAGTTCAATGATTCAGGCCAGCTTTTTGGTACAGAAGAGGCTACATCTACACTCTCCAGAATCTGGCCACAACCTGCTGATATTTTCATTGACTGTATAGCAATCAACCTGTCAAACCCCCCCAAAGAGTCCAGAAATTTAATCAGGTCAATTTCAAGACAGTTTGACTACTGGACCTTTCTGAAAAATTTCCAAAGGCCAATTTGTGGTAAGATTGTGTTTATTTGTTTCCCCTTAAAAATCAGAGGGAAACACTCTTAGCGGAGCTGTAGATTGGTACAGTCATTCTAGAGAATAATTTGAAACTATGCCGCACATTTACTAAACTGTGCATATCTTTGACCCTAATGATACCACTGCTAGACCTATACTCCAAAGAGATTAAAGAAAATGGAAAAGGACCCATATGTACAAAAATATTTAAGCAGCTCTTTTGGTAATGGCAAAGAGCTGGAGATTAAAAGGGCATCCATCAATTGGGGAATAGGTTAACAAAGTATGTTATATGAATATTGGTCCTCTTTGAGAATGAAGGACAACTGCCAACCATATGAATATAATGTAAAACTATTATGCTGTAAGAAATGATGACAAGGAACCATTTCAGAAAAAAACTTAAGACTTCTATGAATCGATGCAGAGTAAAGTGAGCAGAACGAAAAGAACAATTTCTATAATAACAATAACATTGTAAAGACAAAACAACTTTGGAAAACTTGAGAATTCTGATCAGTGTAATAACTAACTATAATTCCAAAGGACTAATGATGAAGTATGTTATCTACCTCCTGACAGAGATGTGATGGAACAGAATAGGACACATTTTTTGGACATGGTGAATGTGGGAATTAGTTCTGCTTGACTGTGCATATTTGTAAGAAAGATTTTTAATTTCTTTTTTTCTTTCTAATGGACAGGAGGTGGGATGTGGGAGGGAGAGAAAATAGATTTTTGTTAACTGAAAAAAAAATTATTTAAAAATCAGAGAGGAAAAAATGGGGGAAACTGTCTTATGATGAGGACCATGAAAAGAGAAGGACACAAGATACCCTTCCCCCTCTTTCTCCCAGCTGCTACAGAAGTCAGAAGAAACCAAAGGGTTTTACACCAAGACTAGAAAACTAGACCACAAACAGAAGCATCTAAAAATAGCACATGGGATAGAGTTTGTTGAGCCATGAACAGGAAGGGCACAGATATTTCGAAGCAAGGTGTCCTCTTTCCTGAAGCCATCTCTCCCATGATGTTGCCCTATTCCCTTAACCCCAAAAGAGCCAAATTCTACAGCAGAATCAGGAGGGTTATGAGTTGGTGGTGAAGTGGAGGAAGGCAGAAGGGCAATAGGGATAAAAAAAGGACAAAGTCAAATCCAAAAAAATGGAGCAGGAAAGAGAAAGCTGCAGATGGAACACTTCACTTGAAGGCAGGAAGATCTAAGTTGACATCCTGCCTAAGACATTTCCTGGTTGTGCTGTCCTGGGTAAGTCAATTAATTTCTATCAGCCCCATACACAGAGGAGTAGGCCACCCTGAAGGGGAGACAAGGAAGCAGCGTGTGTCAGGCATATAAAATAAACCGCAGTCACTATCTTAAACCATCTTCCTTCAGACCCTGGTGTTGACAGTGCAGGACCCTGAGTCCAAGAGCCTTGGGCACAGCAGTGTTCCCTAAACCAAGAGACCTGCCTCCATCTCCCACAGTCATCACTGAGGGGAAGAATAATTGTAGATAAGGGGCCTGCCTTCTTCATCGCTACCAGTAACAATTACTAACCAATTGCCAGCAATAGGCAGATTAGTACACAATTCCTGAGAATGGCAGAACTGCCCCTTCGAAGACCACCAGCCCAGCCCTCACAACTGCCATCCAGGGAAACAACCCCTGTAGAGAAGCAGTCAACCATCCCCACCAACTACTGACTGTCTTACAGTCCTTTAGATTTAAGTTCCTTGAGGGTACAGATTGTGTTTCTTTTTTATTAATTGTATCCCCAGTGCTCAGCACAATGCCTAGTACATAATAGGCACTTAATAAATGTTTATGGGATTTCTTGGAATTGCTACTTACAAGGCAGATGGGTCAGACCAGATGAAGCAGCAAGACACCCTAGGGGAGAGAGAAGGCAGCACATGCCAGGCAAGTCAAGCCACCACCACCCCCTTGACCACCATTTTCCTTTGGAACATGATGGAGACAGCCCAGGACCCTGAGCCCAAGAACCTTTGGAATAGCAAAACTTCCAGCCCATTGCCCACAGTCATTATCCTGGGCAGCAATTACTGTGGAGATACAGCCTGGCCACTGCTACTTCAGGCGCATCTATTGAAGACCCAGAAAAGAAAGTTCTTGTCACCAGAGTCCTTAGAACTGTCAAATGGTTCAACATCATAAGCGGATAGGATTTGATCAATGGAAGTAACATTAGAGAAGAGGCATTACCATCTGCTTTGCTGCTGTACCCTAAGGACTGTGGGCCTTTTCCATCTGGCTTGCAGCAGAAACCTTCCGTATGTTGCCTCCTGCATTCCAATGTGAGCTCCCTGAGAACAGGGCCTATTTTACTTTTCTATTTGTATCTCTAGCGCTTTGCACATAGTAATCAATTACAGTTAGAGCAGAAGTAATGAATAGAGGCACAATAGTGCGTAGACTTCCATGCCCTTTTACTTTCCAAAGTTTTTAGTTACCAAGATTTGCAAAGACCCCCATGTTCCTCATCCCAAGGAAACTAAAAAGCATCCCATTTGTACTCCTCCATCTTGGAAGTCATTGTTCTTAATGAATATGGTATATAACAAACCTTTGCTTCCTTTAAGACCAATTACCAGTACCCTGTGTGGTAGTCCAAAAAACCTCTAGGATCCATAAAATTTATATGGGATAAACTGCCTCTTCTCTAGAAAAGTCCCTTCCTTCTACCTGCCAAACCTTCCCTGCCTCTTTTCCAGAACCCTCTATATCTACAATTGTCCATGCCCTATGCTGTATTCGACTTCTCTGAATGGTATCTCTCTGTCTGTGATATCAAAGGCAGGAAAATTAATCAGACTCTCATGAATGAAACCTTCCTTGTCTCTAAAAATCTCCCTTGCCCTAGTCTGTTTGGCTGATGTACTAGGTTGCCCTACTGTGTGTATACTCTAAGTATTTATTGAGAGTCACAGTATGTTGTCTACAGCCCTGTACTGCCCTTGATGTGTCAAAGATAATAATAATAACTATTATTATTATTATTATTATTATTGGCTTGAAATTATATAGTGCTTTACTGTTTGCAAAGCACTTTACAAATATTATTTTATTTTATCTCACAAAAGGCCTGGGGAATGGGTGCTGCTATTATCCCCATTTTACAGATGAGGAAACTAAAGCAGAGATTACATGACTCAGTCAAGGTCACTAATAAGCTAATAAGGGTCTGAGGCCAAATTTGATTTATGTCTTTCTGACTCCAAGCCCAGAGCTCTATCTACTTTGTCATGTAGCTGTTCCTGGTCCAAGGATCCAAATGTCTTACCCATCAAACAAGAAAGAGTGATGGGAACCTAGCATGCCCTGGGTGTAACAAATCAAAGGAGCAGCCTCTCATAGAATCACTGAATTCCTTTTCTTCTCCAGAGCCTAACCCTAGGAATCTAGTTATATCTTTTGCCCTGAATCTTTTTTTTTTGTTTCTTACCTGCCCTACCCCATCCCCATTGGTATCCCAAATTAGTACTCAAGCTTTCTGTCCTATGAGTTAATATGTGCCTGTAGTGAAGGCCTTTGGATTTATCATTACTGGCCAATGTGCTTCCTTAGTAAAAATGTCTTAAGTACGAAGGCAGCTACAATGGCTTTTCTATATACCACAGCAATAAGCTTCTATTTTAATGGCTCGAATACACTATAGCGATTATCTAAAGACATTAGCATGATGCCAAAAGGAAGAGCCAAGATTGAGGAGATGTGGGCCCAAGTCCCAGTTCTGTCTGTGTGAAATACTGAACAAATCACTTCTTTCTGGGACTCAGTTTTCTCTTCTGTAAAATGAGGGGGCTGGGCTCAGGGATCTCCAAAGTCACTTCCATCTCAGCATGGAGTAATGGAAAGAGTACTGGCCTTGGAGTAAGAAAAACTCTGGCTTTTATAGGAGATATATAAGATATTTGTTTTAGACTGGTGTGTTTAAAGCCTTTGTCCCAAGTACATAAGAAAGCAATCGTTCATGATGGAACTGAAGGGTTTCCCTGGACAGCTTTATTTGGTGCAGAAATGAGCAAGGTTTGTAATCTGGTAGTATTTTGCTTTTTCTTTTTTATATTGACTTGTAAATAAATTTTAGAGAATAAAAAAAAATGGGATTCAAATTCCTCCCAAACCTTAGCAGTCATTAGCAATGTGACCATAGACAAGTCACCTGATCTCACTGAGCCTCCTTTTCCCCATCTATAAATGAAGGCAATGATACCTGTAATGCCTCAAGGGCTTTTGTGAGAGATAAATGAGATAATGTTTATAAAATGCTTGGAAAAACTTACAGAGCTATAAAGCACCCGCTATTGCTATTATTATTTTGAGATCGCAGAAGGAAAACTAGGGGAGGGAAAAGCATTCTTAGGACCTGGCAGATTGAGGAAAAGAGGAGGCCAGGAAGACAACATAGGGAAGGGGGAGGGTAGAGAGAGAAGATAATTTTTCTTTCTCCTTATCCCAGTATCACAGCTCTAGTTATTCTCAGCAGCACCAGCTGCAGGTTCAAAATAGATGTGCTGAGGAACGTCTCAAAGGACAGCAAGTGCTGCAGGGAGAACGGAGTCAAGGTTAGACAGCCTTTTTCAAGGGATGGGGCAAAAGGAAAATGGGGGCAGGGGTGACATTCCTGGGACATTTTTTGCTTCATTCCAATATCTTATTGACCTTTCATCAGATCTATCTCCACTGCGGAAACAAGGCTTCTTCTTAAAATCCTAGACTTAAAGCTAAGAGGTAGAGGGGTGGCACCCCAGGCATTCTCCCAGGTTGGTGCACAACCTTGCTGCAATTTAGGATTAAAGCCTGAGTCAGCAAGCGTTTATTAAGCACCTACTACGTGCCAAGCACTGTGATAAATTAATGCCAGGGATACAAGGAAAGGTAAAAAATAATCTTTGTACTCAAGAAGTTCACAATCTAATGGGTGAGACAACATGGAAACAACTCTGAATAAACTATAGATAATCAAAGAGGGAAGACGCTAGCAATAAGAGGGATAGGGAAAGGTTTCTTACAGAAAGGAGGACTTTAACTGAGTCTTGAAGGAAGCCAGGAAAGCCAAGAGGCAGAAATGAGAAGGGAGAGAGTTCTAGCCATGGGGGACAGATTCTGAAAATGCTTAGTCCTATCACATCCCATCAGGTTTTCCTGAAGGCAGGGAGGGAAGCTGCTAGGGGATTCCCTCACTTCCTTTAAAATTCACCTTATATGCCATCTCCTGTGTAAGGCCTTTTCCTTATCTCTCCAGCTGCTAGGGCCTCCAATGAAACGCCACTGTATTTATTATATGTGTGTGTGTGTGTGTGTGTGTGTGTGTGTGTGTGTGTGTGTGAGAGAGAGAGAGAGAGAGAGAGAGAGAGAGAGAGAGAGAGAGAGAGTAGACCTTGTTTCTCTAGATTGAATGTAAGATCCTTGAGGGCAAAGGACAGTTTCACTTTTTTGTCTTTGGATTCCCAGTACCTAGCACCTCGTAAATGCATTATTAAATGTTTATTGATTGAGTACTGACTCAGCCACTCTAGGCTCCAATAAAAGAAAAGCAATGGGAGAAGCAGAGCCATAACTAGAGTGGGACAGTCTGGGGCTTGTCCCAGGTGTCAATATGTCAGAGCACACTTCCTAGTTGCCTTTAAAGAAAAGACAATGAAATTAAAGGATTCACTAGGCACATTGCTTGACGTGGGGGTGGTGGAAAAATGTTCCAGGAAGTAACTGACTCCCATACCTGCTGTTGTGACTAACAATAACAGCCCACATTTCTCTATAGCTCTCTACAAAGCACTTTCCTCACTACAACTTTGTGAAGCAGGATAATTATCTCCAAAATATAGATAAGAAGAGACAAGGAGACAATAGTCACAGAAGTGATCTTCCTGTTCCTAAGTCAAATGTCTTCCCACTGTATCACACTGCCTCTTGACCCTCCAAAATATTTACTCCAAGCATCAAATCCTAATCACTACCACATCCCACCCTGCACCTCCACCCCAACCTCCTTTTCACTCTACAAAATTATTGGCTTACACTGGAAAAAAGGAAAGGGCAGAGAGCAGGAGGAGAGGAAGACAAGAGGATGGGAGGATACTTTGGAGGAACATCAAAAAATTATGTGATAGATGAGGACTTGGGAAATTTGGGAGACTGGAATCCCAGCAGCAACACAAAGCCAGTCTGGCACCTAACTTTGGCTACGAAGTCCTTCCTGATGACCATGATCAGTGCTTTGGATTACAGGAAGACTCTGAACAGCTTTGAA
>NW_020948840.1:23157245-23195606 GCF_900497805.2 Vombatus ursinus | reverse complement strand
ACATAATAGAGATTCTTGATTTCATATGCAACCCTCTCGGTTCCTACCGTGTATGTATGAAAGGGCTCATTTTAATTGATGTTTAAGTTCAGAATTCTTTTAAGGGGGATAAACAAGTAGGTCAGTGTGGCCAGAATGGAGAGCACAGGGAAAGGGAATCATAATGTGAAATAAAAAGGGCATGGTAGGGTGGTGCCATACTGTGAAGGGTTGAGCTCCCATGGCAGGCCTAGACACCAGCATGGAAGATTTTCTCTAATCACTCATCTTCCAATAGAAAAAAGCAAGGATCAAGATAGCCCCTAGGCATCTAAAGTGTTGGACTAAAATTCTAACTACAGAGAATGAAGCATCTGACTGGCCCAGCTACAAATATTTGATTCTACTTTTGGTCTGTCTCAGCTCAAAAGAAAATGCTAAGGTTCTTTGATTGGAGCTCAGCCTTAGGATCATAGCCTTCATTCCTCACCTGAAATACTTCCGTGCACCTAACTTCATTTCTTCCAAAGTCACATAACCTGTTCCCCACCTGTACTTCCCTCTCTCTCCCCCCAAAAAAGAGACTCATACACTCACAGCAGAAGACATTCAGCTGCCAGGATCCCTGAGGCCTTACACCCCTTTAGAGGTGAACAGCTTCAACTAGGCCTTCCTGCCTCCTTCTGAAATTCTAGGACTAAGGCAGAGTAAATTTACATATTATAGACCAAGACTGGGAACCTCAGCTAGAAAGCAGCCTCCCACACAGGTGGGAGGGGAGCAGTCAGAGAGGAAGGAAAATGAAAAGAGCCAGAAGAATTAATTAACTAAAAAGCATTTATTAACCTTTGGCTATGGGCAAAGTACCAGTGCTAAAGGATGGGGATACGAATAGGAAAAGCAAGATGGTCCCTTCTCACAAGGAGCTCACATTTTAATAGAGGAAGACGACCCATAGAGGAAGTTTCTGCTTTAAGCCAGATGGCCAGGCTTAGTGGCCCTTAGGGAATAGTGGCAAAGAAGGTGCCAATGCATCTTCTTCCATGTTATTTTCATTGATAACACCCTATCTATTTGTAACATGGAATCATTTGATGGTGCCAGTGACTTTCTTTTCTTTAGCAACTGTGGCTACAGAGGAGGAGGGGACTGAGGCACCTGCAGAACCACAACTCCACAAGGTTTGCTTCTCTGGACCCCAAGAAATGTGCTGACAGCAGGGCCAAATGTTTGGGGCTCTGCGACTTATTGTTAGCAGTTGGTCAGTAGTTAGTGTTGGTGATGGCCAGGATTCTAGACCCTCCTTCACAGGGGCTGCCCACTTCAATGACATAGTAATCTTCAGAAAGGATTTTAACAAACAGAGATGGAAAGAACTACAATAAAGGAATGACCAACATGGTGACCTGCTCTAGACCTCTGTCACTCACTGCTTGCCAGCACAGCTCCTGCCCCCGACAGACTTGGTCATGTTCTGACTTTGACTCAGCCATGGGATGAAGAGGCAACAATGACATTTAACAGAAAGAGCACTATACTTGAGTCAGAATTCCACCTTTCTACTTGTTTGACCAAGGAAAATTCATTTCATCTCTCTGGGCCTTCTGCCTTTTTCTATAAAAAGAGCATGATAATCATCCCACTTATTTCATGGGCCATTGTAGGATTCAAACAAGACTTTGCAGATGAAGTGCTTCGCGTGGATAACTACATAAAATATGAGCTATTACTATTATTTCTGATAACATACAAGTTCCAGTAGAATGTAAATTCCTTAAAGATAGGGATTGTTTTAAAATTTTGTCTTTGTATCCCTCTGTCCCTCTCTTCTTAAACAGCCCTAACCACTGAATGGATGTTGTCTCAGTCAAAGTGAGAACTCAGAAAGACCTTAGTTTAAAAAAGTCAAGGTCTCCCACTGCATCCAGGGCCGTCTCCAGTTGTCCTGATCTATATCTTGTCACTGAACCCCAATGTCTTCAGAGGAGAAAGTGAGACTGGTGACTTTGCACAGCCTCCCTCACTTAAGTCCAATTCACTTGCATGTCATGGCATCACCTCCCTGATATCATGGTCCACTTGGAGAATGAAGGACAAACCACAATCTTTGTATCCCTAAGACCTAACACAGAGCCTTGCCCATTTTGGGGAGGAGACAGTAAGACAGGGTTCAGATTTGTGATCATTCAGCAGCAGAGCTAGGATTTGAAGCCATATTATCTGACTCCAAATCCAGCATTCTTCCCATGATATCATGTGGGTCCTATTTTGTGCTTTGTTGGTGCTCTTCCTGTGGAAAAGATAGGCTCTATATGGGCTGATGGTCAGATCTGACAAATGCAAAGTCATTTTCCCCAGAAACATCCCTCAGAACTGTTCCTCCTTTCCCACAGTTGGGGCCTAGCCTCGGGCCCTACAGTGAGCAGGTACCTAAGACAAGCTCTTACCACAATCAGAAACTAGGGAGGAATGAGGTGAACATGCTTTCAGTATAAAGCCCCTGGTCCAACAGAAGCCCACCATTTCCTTCTAGCATCCCTCTAAATCGTAGAATTTTTGTCAGAAGGTACCTCATTGGCTAGCTAATCCAAGGGAAACTCTAATTGTTAGGATGTTTCTCCTGACATCAAACCTTAATTTGCTTATTTTGCAGCTTCCACTCACTTATCCTAGTTCTGTCTTCTGGAGCCAAGTAGAACAAACCTAATCCCTTCATATCTTAGGGATACAAAGATTGAGGTCAGCTATCATGTTTCTTCTGGAGCAAACTGGACAAACACTATTTCTTAAAGTCTATGGCTAACATGGGAACTAGGAGCAAAGAAAAATGGAGAATGCAAAGTCATATGGTCTTGTTGAAGGTTCAAGAATATATAGTCATAAGAATGCTATGTGATTGTGATTACATATCTTTGCCCTGGAAAAAGGATAAGGATACACTTCCCTCCTTTCAATAAGGAGGTGAGGGACTATGGGTGCAGAATGTTGCATACGCTATCAGGTATGGTCCCTATATCTTTTGGTTTTGCTTAACTTTTGTTCTTTGTTATAAAGCTGGGGTGGGGAGAAATAGAGTATAACACACACAGAGGCCATAATGTAAAGAACATTGACTGTTTAGATCTATGGATAAGGGAAGCATTTATGACCAAACAAGAGAGGGGGGTGGGGGGGACCACAGGAAGTAAAATGGATAATTTTGATTACATCAAACTAAAAAGTTTTTGCGCAAACAAAACCCAATGTAGCCAAAATTAGGAGAGTAGGAAACTGGGTGGAGGGGGGTGGGGATTAACAGCAAGTTTCTCTGATAAAGGCCTCATTTCTCAAATATGTAGAAAACTGAGACAAATTTATAAAAATAAAAGCCACTCCCCAATTGATAAATGGTCAAAGGATATGAACAGGCAGTTTTCAGAAGAAATCAAAGCTATCAGTAATCATATGACAAAATGCTCTAAATCATTATTAATCAAAGAAATACAAATTAAAACAACTGTGAGGTACCATGCCACACCTGTCAGATTGGCTAATATGACACAAAAGGAATGCTGGAGGGGATGTGGAAAAATAGGTACACTAATGTACTATTGGTGGAGTTGTGAACTGGTCCAACCACTCTGAAGAACAATTTGGAATTATGCCCAAAGAGCTGTAAAACTGTGCATATTCTCTGACCCAGTCATATACCACTATAGGTCTGTATTCTAAGGAGAGCAAAGAAAAAGGAAAAGGATCCATATGCACTAAAAGATTTATAGCAACTCTTTTTGTGGTGGCAAAGACTTGGAAATTGAAGGGATACCTTTCTTCTGGGGAATGGCTGGACAAGTTATGGTATGTAATAATGATGGAATACTATTGTGCAGTAAGAAATAATAAAGAGGATGGTTTCAGAAAAACCTGAGAAGACTTAAATGAACTGATGCAAAGTGAAGTGAGTAGAACCAGAAGACTATTGTACATAGTAATAGCAACGTTGTAACAATGATGAACCTTGAAGGACTTCGCTACTTCAATCAACACAATGATCCAAGAAAATTCTAAAGGACTCATGAAGAAAAATGCCATCCACCACCAGCTAGAAAACTGATAAACTCAGAGTGTAGATTACAGCGTACTTTTTTCACTTTATTTTTCTTGCTTTTTCTCTTTTTTGCAACATGGCTAGTATGGAACTATGTTTTGCATGACTTCACATGTATAATTGATATCCTATTGCTTGCCTTCTCAATGGGTGAAGGAAGTGCTGAAGGAAGGGAGAGAATTAGGAACTCAAATTTTTTAAAAAATGAATGTCAAAAAAAAGAACACTGAGTTATCCAAAGATCTGTGTTCAGATCCTGCTTCTGCTACTACTCTTCACCTTAGGCAAGGTACTACCTTTCCTTGCGGAAGGCACTTACTTTTATTTTTTATTTTTATTTTATTTATTTATTTATTTATTTTGGTGAGGCAATCAGGGTTAAGTGACTTGCCTAGGATCACACAGCTAGTAAGTGTCAAGTGTCTAAGGCTGGATTTGACCTCAGGACCTCCTGACTCCAAGGCAGGAGCTCTATTCACTGCACCACCTAGCTGCCCCAAGGCACTTACTTTTCCTGGGCCTTAGTTGCCTTACCTGCAAAATGAGGGGATTGGATTAGATGAACTCTGAACTCCTTCCAGCTCTAAAACTATGATCCTATGAAATTATTTAAAACAATAACAACAAATTTATAGGCATAACCTTATTTAGGTTTAAATAGTTAATTGGAGATGGGCAAATCATAAGGTTCATGGGTGCAGTGTCATCGTCATCTGTAACTAGACTCATATGGAATTCACTTCTCTACTTCAGGCAAAAGATGTAGCAGAACTGAGAGGCCTCAGTCACCAAGATGCTGAGGTCTCTGGCTTCTAATCTTAATCCAGCAGTGGCCTCTGTCTATCTCCATTTCCCAGTCAGTAACGTAGGGAAGAATAATCTTGACCTACAGGCCCCCACAGGGGGAGGAACGATCAGCCAATAAAAATGTATATTTAAAATGTAACTGAACTGCTAAGTGGCCTGAATTGCTCATCAAGAAACAGACCCATCCCAGTACTCATGCCAAGAGTCAACACACAGCTCACCATAGGCACAGGCATGGACACAGGAGGGAATGACTAACAGTCTCATCCTGACTTAGGAGAGAAGACCCTAATCTGAAGAAGGAGACAGAGGTATATCTGGGCTGGAAGAATCAGCAGAGTGGGAGGAGAATCTGAGGACAGAATCTGAACATCTGATGGCACCTCAGAGGGCATCTCCCCCAACTCCCAAGTCCATGCAAGCACCCTCCTTCTAGCACCCCTGGCTGATGGCCAGAGGTTCTCTGTTTGAACAGTCCCAGTACAAGGAGCTCACTTAGTATCTCATAATACAACCTGTTCTATTTTCTAACAGCCCTTCCTTTTACTGAGCCAAAATCTGCCTCCCTAAAACTTCCACCCACTGGTCCTATTTCTGCCCTTTAAAATGGCAGAAGTCTCCTCTAAATGATAAGTCTTTAAGTATTTGATGACAGCCCATCAATTCCCCTTCCTACCAATTCTCTTTTCTAGGCTCAATATCTCCAGCTCCTTTGACCACTTCACCTGGTCATGGTTTCTAGACCTTTAACCATCCTGGTCACCCTGCTCTGAAGATGTTCCAATGTATCTAGAATCTTCTCTCTGCCCCCAATGAATAAAATATTCCAGATGTGTTCTATATACCCCCCTCTAAAGGTGCTCCAATTTATCTAGAATACTTTCCTCCCCACCACCACCATATGAATAAAATATTCTAGGACTGTTCTATACACGCTACTCTGAAGTTGCTATAGTTAGTCTAGGCTTCTTCAAAATGAAAATAATTTTCTAAATGAGGTCTGTGTAGTATAGAATGGAGGTAAGATGAGGGACTATATGAAGCTTTCCTCAGTGTAGAGAGTACCTAAAAATTCTGTGTAGTGAACTGGTATCATGGTATACCTACCTGGCTTACTTTGGGGCTGGACTATAATAATGACAACAATAATAACTAGCAAAATTAAATGGTTTAAGGTTTGAAAAGTACTTTACAAATACTATCTTATTCTTCACAACAACCTTGAGGTAGGTGCTGAGGCTAAGAGAGTGACTTATCTAGGGCACATAGCTAAATGGTTGCAGCAGCATTTGAACTCAAGTCTTCCTTCAAGTCTAACACTCTATCCTTTGCACCACTTAGCTGCCTCATAGACATAGCATGGTTTGAGGAAACCTGAAATTCCATCTACTCATTACACTTTTTTTAGTGTAGCATAGTAGCCAGGGCCCTGCAGTTAGAATCAGAAAGACTTGGGTTCAAATCCTGCTTCAGACACTTAATAGCACGATTCAACCCTGGAGAAATAATCTTACTTGTCTTTTCAGTTCTCTCTTCTATAAATTAATGTGAAAGGGAGGGCTCAGACTAAATGGTCTCTAAGGTCCCTTCCAGCTTTAAAACTATGAGCCTATGATCTGTATACTTACCTTGAAGGGTTATTGTGAAGACTGGATGAAGTAAGATATGTAAACAACTTGGTAGACTTTAAGGCTCTATATAAATATCAGTTGGTATTTTCCCCAGTGACTCATTTTTAATGAGCAAAAGTGGCACAGTCCAGTTAGGTCCTAGGGATAATAAATCCTTACAGCTCAGTGCTGGATTTTCATTGTGCTGGAGCTCAACGCTTAGCCAGCCTCCTTCAGAGAAGGTTAGTGGGACTGAGTTATTTACAGACCCGCAAGAAAGAGACTCTCAGTCATAGGGAATTTTTCCAGTAATCTATACCAAACTCAAACCCTTCCTAGGTGATTGCCCCCATTCCTGGAACTCTCTCTATCTTCACAGAATCATAGACTCTGTGGTAGATTTTATTTCTAAGGAAAGGACCTTAGGGATCACTTAACCCAACTTTTTATTTTATAAATAAGGAAACTGAGGCCCAAACATTTGCCCAAGTCTACATAGGTAGAAATTATGAGGTTAGGATTTGAATCTGGGTCATTTGACTCTAAAAGCTTTCCACTGAAGGTGAATTTCCAATGAATATCCAAAACTCTAACCACTCTTTCCAATGTACCACTCCTCACCACTACTTACTATGATCCCCATCTTCCTTCCTTCCTCAGCCCTTGATCTCCCTGCCCTCTCCCACCCTGAAAATTAGCTTGCATTTGTTTTATATCCACTTCTTCTGTATATATGTTATTTTCCCCTAGTAATAGAATGTAAGCTCTTTAAGGATAGGAACTGTTTAATTTTTCTACGTGCCTCTCAATCAACAAATATTCCTTAAGCATCTTGCTATGTGACAGGCACTGTGTTGAGCACTGGATAATCTCAATAAATACTTGTTGAATTGAATTGGAATTCTGAAGGGATGGATGACAACACAAGAAAGGGGCCCCTTGGAGGACAAGGAGGAAGGAGGTTTAGGGTTATAGACTAGGAGAAGAGAGAGGGCTCTCAGGAATGGGAGAGTGCCAGAGGTGCATGTAGAGAGCATGCCTATAAGGTCCAAGTCTTACCTTCCCTGAACCCAAAGTCAAAAAATTCATCTTGTCAAGAAATTAGGGAACTCTTCTTTACAAAGTTGGAACAGCTACTAAGCTCTTTTTGGGGAAGGGGGACTGGAAGGACCCAGCCCTCAGCCGTAATCCCTCAAGGGCCAGTCACATGGGGACCAGTGCAAGCCTGAGTTTCACCAACGTCAGGAAATGACACATAGCAGCCAAGCAGAGTGGGGAGGAGGGAGGTATGAATCACACCCAGGAAGTGGCAAAGGGAGAGAAGAGGGAGGCCCTCAGGGAGGAGAGACAATGGGGAATGCCCTGGGAGAATCATACTAGACATGGGACTGCCAGCAGGCCCAACTTTTCTACTCCTGGCTCTGCTGGCAGGGTAACTAACCCAGGAAGCCCTCAGTCTGACTGAGTGAGGACAGGCCTGATGCCAGGGGGTTGGTCATTCTATACATGCAGGTAGGGAAGTCTCAGAGTGACACAGATGCCTCACCTTCCCTAAGCCAGTCATATTAGTAGACATTAGGCATAAATCATTACTGCACTACATGTATTATTTAATATTAAATAAATTATTTTCTGACACGTTATGCAGACCTTGAACCTGAACCTGAAATGGGGGAAATTCCTGGGTGAGGGGATCTTTGATTCTTGAAGCTATGAGGACATCTTTGGATGAATCAGAAACTCCCATAATTCAAGAATAAAACGAAAGTCATCTAGGACAACCCCTACCTGAAGCACGAATTCCCCCTTTATAACACCTCCACTGGGATGTAATTCAGCTTCTTCTTGAGAATTTCCAGTAACTGAGACCTTTACAGTCTGGCTCCATTCTTCATTTCCCTGCGTATATCCTGTGTTACAAACAAACTGGCCTATTTCCCATTCACTGAATTTGTCATTCTATCTCTGGCCTCCATGCCTTTGTAATACACGTCTGAAACGGATTCCCTCCTTAATTATGCCTCTTAGAACCTGTATTTCCTTTAAGGCTTAACTCAAGCACCACTTCCTACATGAAGTCTATCCTAATCTGCACTACCCCCTCTCCAGTTGCTAGTGGTTCTTCCACAAATTACCTATTGCTTACTTCCTGTGTTTTGTATCTACTTATATAAGTATACATTTCTCCCTCCCCAATAATGAAAGCTCCTTGGGGGCAGGGACTATTTCATTTTTGTCTTTTTATCCCTAATGCTTCTATTTCATGGGTTGAAATCAAGATATGGAATTCAACAGTCTCCAAAGCATTAAAAATAAATGTCACACAGAGGGCAATGGAGAGGCTCATGGTGGGTGTGAGTAGACTGCAACATGTAATCTACAAGGAAATCCAAAGAAGAACAGAAGTAAAAGATGCTGTTGAGGAATTGCATGATGGGAAGAGAAAATGGGCTAGTCTTATGGAAAGCATGAACAGCGACAGGCAGACAGCCAGAGGCCTCTACTAATATCCTAATGATATCAGGAAAAATTAAGAATTGGTCCCCAGCTGATAAATGATCAAAGGATACGAACAGGCAGCTCTCAAAGGAAGATATCCAAGCTATCAACAGTCATACAAAAATGCTTTAAATCACTACTGATTAGAGAAATTCAAATTGGAGCAACTTTGAGCTTTCCCTTACAGTCATCAGACTGGCAAAGATGACAAAAATGGAAAATGTTAGATTATTGGAAGGGCTGTGGAATAAACAGGCATGTCAATGCACTGTTGGTGGTGCTGTGAATTGATCTAGCTATGAATTGGTAAGTGATTTGGAACTAGGTCCCCTCCAAAGTCATCAAACTGTGTACATCCTTTGACCCAGTGGTACAACTCAGGTTCTACCTCACACTCATCAGATTGGCAGAATTGATGAAAAAAGGAAAATGCAAATGCTGAAGGGCTATGGGGAAACCGGTATATTAATACACTGTTGGTGGAGTTGCAAACCGGTCCAACCATTCTAGAAAACAATTTGGAACTATTCCCCAAAAGCTATTAAACTACATTACCCCAAAGAAATTTAAAAAAGAGGAAAAGGACCCATATGTTAAAAACTAGTTACAGCAGTTCTTTTTGTAGTAGCAAAGAACTAGAAATTAAGGGGGCGCCTAGAGATGGGTAAAAAATCTATAACACATGAATGTAATGAAATACTAGTATGCTATAAGAAAGAATAAAAAGGATAATTTAAGAGAAACGTGAGACGACTTATATGAACTGATGCAGAGTAAAGTCAGCAAAACTGACTTTTATAATTTAATTCATACTATTATAATATAATTTATACAATGATAATAACATTGTAAAGACAACTTTGAAAGATTTAAGAACTCTGATTCATGCACTGACCAACAAAGATTCCAGAGAACAGATAATGAAGTATGCTAGCACAGTACCTAGCACATAGAAGGTGCTTAATAAAAAAATATTTGTTGACTTGACTTGACTCCTGCAGATGCAGAATGAGCATATCCTATATTACATACAAACTGGCCTATTTCCTGTTCTCTGAATCTGGCATTCCATCTCTGGCCTCTGTGCCTTTGTAGTACATGTCTGAAATGGATTCCCTTCTTAATTAAGCCTCTTAGAATCTATATTTTCTCTAAGGCTTTATCTTTCGGATATGACCAAAAAGGAAATTTATTTTGCTTGATCATGCATACTTGTTACAAGGGGTTTTGTTTTTCTTTTTTCAGTTGTGAGAAAGGATAGGTGTTGGGAAGGAAAGAGAAAAAATAAGTACTTGTTAATTGGGAAAAAAAAGTAAAATAAAAGTTACATTTAAAAAATAAATCAAGGAAGGCCTCCAGCATATTGGGTAGCTCTCAAAGACAAATTTAAGGGAGGATATGGACAAGAGTCAGATAGTATAGGCAGGCATGGATGGGTTACTGTCTGCACCATTGAAAGAAAATTGATGAAATCTTAAGATCTATTGAGCATTTGGGTTCCCCAGTGCTTGCCTAAAAAACATCTTGCATATAATAGGCATTTAATAAATGTGTGTCAGTAAATTAACCTAAGGCTAGATTCAGGTGCCACCTCCTACGAAGCCTAAATGCTTGTTCTGTCCTTCCTTAAATTTTTTTGCACTTACTATTTTGTGCATGAATTTTTTTTTGTTTTGTTTTTTTTTGTTTAGTTTTGCCCTTTGTAGTGCCTATGTATAACACAGTATTTTGAATATATAAGATGCTCAATAAATGCTTGATGAAATCAGTTCAACTGCATGGGGAAATGGGCATCCTCACTATTCCATTTCATAGGACAGCCAGTTCCAGCTTTGGACTATTGTAATTGTTAGGAAGTTTTTTATAGTGAGTTAAAATCTGCTTCCCAGAGGCAGCCAGGTAGTGCAGTAGATAGAGTAATGGGCCTGGGTCAGGAAGATCTGAGTTCAAATTCAACCTCAGACTATGTGACCCTGAGCAAGTAATTTAACTTTGGTCTGTAACAGTTTTTTTTTTAAATGTTAAATGGGGATAATAATAGCACCTGACTCCCAAGATTGTTGTGAGAATAAAATGAGATAATGTTTGTAAAACACCTTTACGAACCTAAAAGTGCTATATAAAAGCTAGCTGTTTGCTATTATCAATATTATTATTGCCTATAATTCCTACCTATTGATCCTAGTTCTTTCCTCTGGAGCTACATGCTACTTAATCTTCCATATGACAAACCTTCAAAGAATTCATGATGGCTATCAAACTCTGCCTGTTTCCTCTTTCCCAGGCCACAAACATTCTCAGTTCCTTCAATCTTTCTTTCACACAGCATAGTTTCCAGACTATCACATCACAGATCATTGAAGGGACCTCAGGGAAAACTAAGGCCTAAAGAAGTTAAGTGACTTCCCTAAGATCACCAAGTAATATTTGAACCCATGTGCTCTGGCTCCCAAGTCACTCACTCCTCCGTACAATGGTGTTGTCCCCTCTCCAACTGGGGCACCCTTCTCTAGACTCCATACGATTTGTCAGCGTGGTTCTAGAAATGTAATCCTAAGAACTGGACATGGCATTCAGACACACGCTGACCAGTCCAGAGCACAGTGACAGCTTAACTAGCACCTCTAGCCTTAATCAACTCTGAATTTCTGGCTGTCAAAGTAGAGAGGCCCAAGGAATAAGTAGATGACTAGGAAAACTGAGAATATAAGATAACCACACTTCAATAGTGTACTATTTCTATAAGTTACTGAGAACAGACCCGAAAGATCTGAACGTACAGGAACATTTTATACCTTTCTTCCTGCTACCTCATTTCCTAAAGACCAAAAACCACGAGGAGTTATGTTTCTTAGACTAGCATCTCACAACCTGTTTTTTAAAGGTAATAACATACCTGGAAATTGCTAGGGTATCCTGAGAGAGGTAATAGGTGTGACCAATCTTGGTAACAAACCCAGGCATCCACAAATTGGAGGTTCCGGACTGTTACAGAGACTAGGCAGCTACAGTTGCCCAGTAGGCAAAAAAGGAATTGTCACCACTGGACGTTTGGTCGTTTCAGCCTTATCTGATTCTTCATGACTCCACTTAGGGTTTTCTTGGCAGAGATACTGGAGTGGTTTGCCATTTCCTTCTCCAGCTCATTTTACAGATGAAGAAACTGAGGCAAACAGGGTTAAGTGATTTGCCCAGGATCACACAGCTAGTAAGTGTCTGAGGCTGGATTTGAACTCAGAAAGATGAGTCTTCCTGATTCCCGACCCAGCACTCTATCCACTGTGTCAGCTGGCTGCCCTATTGTCACCACTGGATAATGTTTAAAAACACACAAACACATTCACACGCGCATACACACACACACACACACACACACACACACACACACACAAGAGGAGGGAGGCATTAACAGCCTTTATTGTTTCCTGGTAGCATTGCTTTTCTATGAGGGGCAGCATGTTATTGTGAGTCAAAGAACCTGAGTTCAAAGCACACCTCTGTATCATCTTTTGCAAGTCTTTAATTTTTCTAGACCTCAGTTTCCTCATTTGAAAAATTAAGGTACTAGACTGTGTAACCTTTAAGTTCCCCTCTGGTTCTAAAATATATGCAGCTTGAAAGACTACAACATACATTCATGTGGCAGATGGGTACAATCAGCCACCAAAGCTCCGGAGGGATGACCCACCAGCCTTGGACTGCACCGGCCTTCATGCTGCCTACAGAGGCCCCAGACAACATGGGAGATCTCCTGCCCCTGGCCACAGAAATTATGTCAAGCCTTGAAAATCCTCCCATCATGTTTTGCTTTACTAAGTGTAGTTGTTCCAAGGGTTTTGTTTCTCTTTTCTATTTCTAAGGAGGATGTGGGTGGGAGAAAGCATACATTTTTGTTAATTAAAAATATTAAATTTAATTTAAAAATAGAGAAAATTCTCCCATTTCCTAGGACAGTCATCATCATTGGATCATAGATTCAGGGCTGAAAAGAACCTTAGAGGTCATCAATCCAAACCCTTCACTTAACAGAGGAGAAAACAGGCCCAGGGAGATTGGTTTCACTGGTTTGTCCACAGTTATGAATCCTGATGATACAAAGATGAAAACAATCCCTGCCCTCAAGGAGCCTCCATTTTGTAAGAGAAGACTTGGTGGCAGAGCCAATATTTGAACCCAGATATTCTGACTCCAAAGATAACATTCTATACACTGTACTTAGTATTTAGTACAAATACTAAATGTGCTTCAGAAACAGGCACACCTGTTGTGGCACACCCTGTGGAATATAAACTCCTTAAGGGCAGGGAAGTAGCCCAAAGGATCCAGGGCTGGGCCTAAAGTCAGGAAAACTCATCTTCCTGAGTTCAAATCTAGCCTCAGACACTTACAAGCTGTGGGACCCTGGGCAAGTCACTTAGCCCTGCTTGTCTCAGGGCTGTAAAATGATTTGGAGAAGGAAAAAGCAAACAGTATCCTTCCCAGGAAAACCCAAAAATGGGGCCATGAAGAATCAGACATGACTAAACAACAACAACAATTATTATTCTTAGGGGCAGCTAGATGGTACAATGGGAAGGGCGCTAGACCTGGAGTCAAGAAGACCTGCGTTCAAATCTGGCCTTAGATACTTAGCCCTATTACCCTGGACAAGTTATTTAACCCTGTTTGTCTCAGTTTCCTCACCTGTAGAATGAGCTAGAAAAAGAAATGACAAACCACTCTAGTATCTTTGCCAAGAAAACTCCAAAATGGGGTCATGAAGGGTAGGACAAAACTAAAATGACCAAGCATCTGACCGTTCTCTTTGTATTCCCAGCACCTAACATAGTGCCTGGCATATAAAAGGTGCTGAATAAATGTTCATTGGGTTGGATTGGATTGCTGCTTTCCAGCTATGGGTTCTGGGCCACTTAGAGCAGAGTGGTGAACCTAAAACAGAAACAATATGGAGGAATCACTTTGTCCCCAAACCATGTAGTCTTCTCTCTCCCCATAACAGTTCTCATGGTTTCACAACTAGTTTGTAAGGACAGAGTCAAGTTGTAAAACATCCTTGGTGTGTCATCCTATGCTTGGTTTCCTCACTCTGCTTTGCTGATTTTGAGTGAGAGGTGGAAGTTGGGGTAACTGCAGTGTGGTGTAGAGGACTAGGCCCCAGACTTGGAGACAAGAAGACCTGGGTTCAAATCCCCCTCCTCAAAATATGTTTCACTTTATTTCACTTGTATAACCTATATCAGATTACTTGCTATCTTGGGCAGGGGTGAGGGGAGGGAGGGAAAAACTTTGGAACTCAAAATCTTTGAAAAAAATGAATGTTTAAGATTCTCTTTACGTGCAATTGGAAAAAATAAAATACTATTAAAATTTTTTAAAAAACCCTCCTCAGATACAAACTTTGTATATGCCTGGACAAATCAATTAATGTCACCAGGTTGCAATTTCCCCATCTGTAAGGGAAGGCATTGGACTTAGTGTTCCTAAGGTCCTTTTCTATTCTAAATCCGTGATCTCAGAAATAGGGAGTTGTCTTGCCTCCCTTACCCTTTCAACACACACTTCTCAGACTACTTGTGACATCTTATAAATTGTTAGACGGTAGGTAGACTATTGGGTGTGGAATCAGGAAGATCTGAGTTTGAATTCTGCCTTTGGCATTTCTCTGTGCCTCAAGCACTGCCCTAAAACTTATCTACTAAGGTCAGATAAATTTGGATCTGAGTCACTTCAGGGAGCTTCCCTACATGGAGTTCTCTTTGATGAAGTCACAGATACTTTGAGTTTAGGGCTATAACCTTTTAGAGCTGGAAAGGACCTTAGATATCATCTAGTCTAACCTGCTCATTTCACAGAAGAGGAAGTTGAGGGTGTTGCTCAGTCACACAGCTAATAAATAAAAAGAGTTGGGACAGAAGTAATAGCTTAGATTTTTCCTTTAGAAGCAATTGTGGCATCCAGATCATAGATTAAGAGTTTGAAAGGACCTCAATGGTCATCTCACTCAACTCCCTCATTTTACAGATGAGGAAACTAAGGTCCAGGGAGGTGAAGTGATTTGCCCAGTCACACAGCTAGTAAATAGTAGAGCCAGGATTTGAACTCACATACTGATTCCAAGTCCAGTGCTATTTCCACTGTGCTGAGTTGCCCCTTCCCTTTCCCTTCAAGGCTGCCCTTGATGTTCAGCCTAATCACCTGTATAAAAATGTCAGCACTGGGGAATGAGAACCCAGAGGGAGCTGCCTCTTGAGAAGGAGGGCTCTGCATGTGTACATTTACCAGTCCAGCCTAACTCCTATCTATGACAGCAGCCTCCCTCCACACACACCCTTCTTCTCTCTCCTCCCCCATTACTCCACTCATATCCTCCTCTCCCCAGTGATCATGGTGATGAGGATGGGATCTGGACCCCAAAAAGGAAAAACCTTGGACTTTTCCATGTAGCCAAATCTCTGGTGTTAGCCTGAGGCTATAATTCTATCAACTGGCCTTTCCTTATAGCCTATGCCCAATCTCCCAATTCGGTTACCTAGTCCTCCATTGTCTATTACCTCCAGATGGCCCCCAGTCACTTCTCACCCTTAATCCCATCTAGATCCATTTTCCCTTGGCCACATGGTCCAGGTCCCAGGCTTTCTGCTCACCCCAGTTTACTGGCCACTCCCATCCAGATCTTCCTGAGATCCCTCCAGTCACCCCAAACTACTTGGCCACTCCTAGATCCCTCCCACAGTCTTTCTGTATATGAGGTCCATCTTGACTCCATTAAAGTGCTCAGATTTTTTATAATCTAGCCCTAGGCTCAGATTCTTAAAATCTGGCCCGCTTGCATTTAGCAGTACAAATACTTAGATTCCTTCAGAGTCTGGCCAATATGACAGATGTTCTAATAAACCTTGTCTTTGGCTGAAAGAAGGCTTGGGTCGAATTCATTTGAGCAGGACCCATCTGTTGTGATTTTAGGCTCTCAGCACCCCTAAACCGCAACAACAGGACCATCTATTTGGAGCTGGAAGAAGCCTTGAAGTCTATCAAGTCCAAAGAGGAAACTCAGGTCCAAAAGGATTATGTGACTTGTCCAGGTTCACACAGGTCATATCAGTAATACGATTTTTACCCAGGTCCTAACTCTAATCAACTACTCTGTCCACAACACTACATTTCCCCTCAAATGACATTTATATGCAAATAAGAGATGTATGAACAAAATTTAGTGCACACACATGCAAACTCTTAAGTAAGGCAAATACTTCCCACTGTATAAGGTCCTAGCACTTGGAGCTGGAAAGGACCTTAGAGACCACCTAGTTCAGTGTTTCTCAATCTTTTTTGTGGGGTGCTCATGGTGTTATATTCTTTGCTATCATACTGCACACTTCCAAAAAGTAGGGAGACTTGCTCATCCATAAGTTATTATGAGTGTAAATTCCATACCATTTGTAACACACCCTCTGAGAACTCCTGATGGAGTCCAACTCTTCCATTATTCAGGCAAAGAAACTGAGGCCCAGATAAGTTAAATGCTCAAGGTCACACAGGTAGCTAGGATTCAAACCCAGATCCTCTGAGTCCAGATTCAGTACTTATTTGTTGTTCAGTCATTTCAGTCGCACCTGACTTTGTGACCTCATTTGGTGTTTTTTTGGCAGAGATACTGGAGTAGTTCACCATTTTCTTCTCCAGCTCATTTGACAGATGAGGAAACTGAGACAAACAGGGTTCAATGACTTGCCCAGGGTCACACAACTAGTAAGTGTCTGAGGCCAGATTTGAACTCAGGAAGATGAGTCTTCCGTACTTTAAGCCTGGTACTCTATCCACTATGCCACCTAGCTGCCCATAGCATTTATACCTCTTTGATATAAATTTTTGTTGTTGATGATAATTATGGGATTTCTTCCCCTGAAAAACTTTGTTTTTATAGTAAGAGTGGCAAATTAGATGAACATATTAACCTCTGATGAAATAGGAGCACTATTTACTTCCCATTTTGTTTTGTTTTCTTCCCTCAAGAGATTGGTTTCCCAGAATTCTAGCCAATGCTGGAAATTAATTCTTTGGAATTATGTCTTTTTGCTGGAAGGAAGGAAGGAAGAAAGGGAGGGAGGGAGGAAGGAAAGAAAGAAGAAATGGAGAGAGGGACTTATTAAGTACCTACTATGTGCCAGGCACTATGCTAAATGCTTTACAAGTATTATCTCATTTGATCCTCACAACAATTCTGGGAGGTAGGTAGATATTATAATTCTCATTTTACAGATGAGGAAACTGAGGTAAACAAGGGTTAAGTGACTTGCTCAGGGTCACACAGCTAGTAAGTATTTGAGGCCATATTTGAACTCAGATCTTCCTGACTCCAGGTCCAGCATTCTAGAGTTCTGAATCTAGGATCTGTCCGGACCTTAGAACTAATCTGTTTTCAACAGCTAATGTGTTGAAAACCCTAGGTGTCTGTTTGGTTGCATTTTTGTCTGTTTTCATTTTTTTAATAAAAAATTTTCTCCCCCCCTTAGGGAAGAAAGAAGAAAACTCACATATAACAAATATGCCATGTCAAACAAAATGCCTGCATTTGGCCATGTCCAAAAATATATCTCATTCTGTACCTTCAGTCCATCACCTTTCTGTCAAGAGATGGGTAGGATCATGGTTCCATTAAACTTCAAACTCTATACATGTGTGTCTTGACTGGTTTTAGCGGGGAAAAAGGGGGCAGGAGAATTAGTGAAATTGAGGCTATCCTCATTTGAGAAAGAGGAATGAAAAGTAGAGTCCACATTTGTCAAAAGAAAATAGAAATATCACCAAAAAAAGAAGAAGAAGAAGAAAGAAAGTAGAAATAAACAATTCCTGAAAAAAAAATAAATATAAGGGCTTATCAAAGAGTGTCACCAGGAAATGATAAGGGCTGTAAAGTCACTCTTTCTCAGTCCTCCCTGCCCCGGGAAGTGATACTTCTTTTAAAAAACTTAGCAGAACATTTCACACTTCATTAGAAAAACATAAAAACATTTACCAGTTAATTGACATGGACTTTTAAAAGGGAGCTTCAAAACATGGTACCTAGTTCCTACTCATCCTTCAGTGCCCAGCCCAAATGTCAGCTCTTTCATGAAACCTTCTCAGATCCTGCCAGTGAGCTGTAACTAGGTCCTCCGAAACCTCATTTCACTTTGTTGCTTCCTCAATTCCACTTGGGTAGTTATTTGCATATGAGTCATCTCACCTACTTGATTTTCCCCTGGAGGGCAAGAACTGTGGCTTATTCATCTCTATGTGCCTCCCTGCTGCAACTTAAAGAGTGAATGAACCTCCCCCAGAGTTGCTAAAACCAGTTTAAGACTAAACGTGAGCTGTTGCCTTTGTGTGCTGGGATGGTGCTGAAATCCACTGGAGTGGGAATGCTTGGTAAATAAAGGTAGAGATGGGAATTAGACAATGAAGAATAAGAATAAGCTGCTTTGAAAGACACTCCAAAAGACCAGAGAAAGCTTGGAGAACTACTAGTCTTACTTTAGAGAGGAAACCTAGACCCAGAAAGATCTGTCCAAAGTGTACTCTAGCCACACCTGGCTGCCTCAATTCTAATCCACTAATTAGCAAGCAAATATTCAATGTCTTCTAGGGTTTGGGCTCTGAGAATGTAAAGATAAAAAATGAAACATTACTTCCTTCAAAAAGGTTACTTTTTAGCAGGAGAATCACAAGCACATATAGAAATAAATACAAAATACATACAAAAGAATTATGAGGCAACAGGGTTGGAAGAAGAGACATTAACCTCTGGATGGGGAGGGGATGAGGGTAGAAATCAGGAACAGCTTCCTGCAGGAGGTGGTCCCACAGGTGACTTTTGAAGGAAGCTAGGGATGCTAAGAGACTGGGGTGAGAAGCAAATGCCTTCCATACAAGAAACAGACTATGTCAAGGCACAGAAATGGAGGTGGTAGAATATTCTAACAGTTTATAAGATGCCACAAAAGGGCCACATGCAGCCTGAGAAGTGTGTATGGAAAAGGGAAGGAAGACAAGACCAAAGTCTTCCTATTTCTAGGATGATGATATTTAAATACAAATTAGGGAAGTGTAAACAAAGCTTTCTATATACTCAAACAGAATTCTGCAGTAAAGAAAATGCCTCCAATGGAACAGGACTTAGATATGGAAGAGACTTTAGAGTGTTTAGTTTAATCCTCTGACTTTGCACAAAAGGAAACTAAGGCTTACTTGAGGAGTCATTTGTTCAAGTCACCCCCACTAGTCACTGGCAAAACCAGCATTCAAACTCAAGACTAGGTAAACTATAGAATGGTTCCTTCCAGGACAAAATATATATTCCTGTGATCCAAATTCAGTGCTCTCCATCCCTATGCCATTTTTGCTCTTCTAGATAAAGAATCCTTTGGGATCAAAAGCCTTTTTTAAAAATAAAGAAATCTCATGCTAATGTAAAACAAAAAAGTTTCATAAACTACTTGAAACAGGGCTGATGCCTTTGCAGTTAGGAGATAGCAGTACTGCAATGTACAATGTACTTAGTACCTGGTGAGTGGAAGGTCGAGAGGGTCCACCCTGAGCAATGCTGTAGAGCCTATCCCACGGGTTTCCTACATCTACATGCCCTTTCCCCTCTTTTCTCTTCTCAATGATGACCCTTTCCCTACTTTAGGCACATGGTACCCTACTCCTTGCTTCCATAGCTCCCTCATCAAAATAACTTCAGAAGAAGTCTATGACAGCAATTTTCAATATTCAGTGAATGACTCACTGGTTGCACTCAATTGTGTATGAATGTCAATCAACAATAACAATAGTAATAGGCAGCTAGGTAGTGCAGTAGATAGAGTATTGCACTTGGATTCAAGAAGCCCCTTCAAGTGGCATGACCCTGGGCAAGTCACCTTAACCTCCCTCAGTCTCAGTTTCCCCATCTCTAAAATGGGAATAATAGCATCCACCTCAGAGAGTTGTGATGATTAAATGAGATAATGTTGTTAAGCACTCTGCAAACCTTAAACTTATATAATCACTAGTTATCATTATTATTACTCTAATTCAAATTTATGTAGCATTTTTCAGGTTAAAAGCATTTTCCATACAACACTGTGAGGTAGATTTTTAAAATTAGCTAACATTTATATAGTACCCACTATGTGCCCGGTATTGTACTAAGCACTTTATGATTATCTTCTTTTATCCTCACAACAACCCTGAGAGGTGGGTGTTATTATTATTATCCCCATTTTACATATGTTATTACATATATGTCATTATTATTATTATCCCTATTTTACAGTTGGGAAAACTGAGGAATACTGAGGTTAGATGACTTGCCCAGAATCACACAACTAGTATCTAAGACCAGATTTGAACTCAGGTCTTCCTGACTCCAGATCCAGTGCTGTATCCATTGTACCACCTAGCTGTGCAAATATTATTATCTAGCAGTATGGATATTATCATCCCAATTTTATAAGTAAGAAAATTGAGGTCCAAAGCAATTAAGTGATTTGCTCATGGTCACTCCCCTAGTAAATGTCCAGGCCAAAACTCAAGCTCAGTCAACTCAACTATTTTCATTATCACTTTTCAGTCATTTTTTCATTTGTGTCTGACTCATTGTGACCCCATTTGGGGTTTTCTTAACAATGACACTGGAGTGGTTTGCCATTTCCTTCTCCAGCTCATTTTAAAGATGAGGAAACTGAGGTAAACAGAGTTAAGTGGCTTGCCCAGGGTCACGCAGCTAGTAAGTGTCTGAGGCCAGATTTGAACTCAGGAAGATAAGTCCCCAATTTCTCATCTATAAAATGAGAGGGTTGGATGAGATGACCCAGAGGTCTCTTCCAACTCTGAATCTAGGATCCTATAATCCAGGGTGGTTTCAGAAGCCCTCTTTCCCCTACAAGAAATTTGTCGGGGGGTGGGGGCAGGGGGACAGCTAGGTGGTGTAGTGGATAGAGCACTGGCCCTGAAGTCAGGAGGACCTGAGTTCAAATCCAGACTCAGACACTTAACACTCACTAGCTGTGTGACTCTGGGCAAGTCACTTAACCCCATTGCCTTGCAAAATACAAAAAAAAAAAAAAAAAAAAAAAGAAATTTGTCTACCTGATGGCTAAAATTTCCATATTAGCAGAAAATTTCTATAAAATTCCTATAATTGCTGAAAAGACCTTTAATTCTTTAATTTGAGATATATTTTCATTACAACATATTTCAAATTAAAGAATGAAAGGTCTTTTCCGCTGTTGTAGAAAATTTTAGCCAGTAGGTAAACAAATTTCTTGCAGGGGCAAGAGGGCCTCTGAAATCACTCTAGATCATAGGATCTTAGATTCAGCGCTGGAAGAGACCTCTGGGTCATCTCATGCAACTCCCTTATTTTACAGATGAGGAACTGGGGTCCACAAAGGTTGAGTGACTTAATAACTTACACATGACCACTCAGGTAGTGACAGAACCAGTATTTTAAATCCAAGTCTTCTTCCTCTAAACACACATTACTCTTTCCACTGTCCTGGTAATGCCAGCCCTGAAGGTCAAGTTGACTTTGATCCTGCAGGTTGATTGGAATTGCTGCAGGAAGAGAAGGGGTTACCTATCATAATAGATGGGTAGAGCTTTTCCTACCAGAGTAGTCTTTCTTCCTCCCCTGTAGAGGATAAGTGGGAACTAACCCAGCCGCAACAGCCAAAAGGTCTCTTCCAAGGAGTTTCTGGGGACCAAAGAGTCTGTCTCTTCTTTCCCAGCTTCTTCCTGTGGCCTATCCTACCGTGATGGTCATCCATCAGGTCCCTTCTTCTAGATCTCTCTTCATCTCCTCCTATCATCACTTCCCTGTCTGATCATAGCTCTAGTCTACACTCCTCCTTTCACCAATGTTGATACTATAATGGGAGACATTAGAGGATTACCCAACTGGACTAGAATGGACCTCAGAAGCTATCTAATCCAACACCTTCATTTTACAAATGAAGATGTAAAGCCCAGAGACGGCAACTGACTTCTCTAAAGGACACACAGCCAATAAGTGGCACAGCAATTTCAGTTCTTTGACTCCAAATCCTGCTCTTCCCTTCCTTTCCCTTCTATTCCTTCTGCTTGGAATATATCTGTACACTTTCTATGTTCTTCCTAACCTCTGTCAATAACAACACATTTATTACTGCCAATAATATTACTATAGTAATGTTATAGCATTAGAGACAAAGACTGACCTTTGATTTCACTGATATAGGGAACAACTAGGTTAAGGAGACTGTGTAGGTCAGAACCTTCTCTTCAACTTATAGCTACAAAGAGCTGACTAGAGCACAGAGAGGTTGGGACTGTCCAGGATCACATGGACAGCATATGTGAGAGGCAGAATGTGAACATGAGTCTTCTTGGCTTTGAGGCTGGTTCTTTACTCATCAAATCATGCTGCAGGTTTATTATAACAACATTATAGATTATCATAAAATATAATACTGCTATTATAATATTAGATTATTTATTATCATTCATATTAATCAGTCATTGTTATTAATAATATGCTATTATCCATAATTATTAATCTGTCAATAATGAGGGCTGAGCCACATAACCAAACCTCTCTGAATTTCACAGGATCATATTTAGAGCAAGAAAGGACCATAAAGGTCAAGTGTGTAAAATGAGGGAGTTAGACTAGAGGACCTCTGAGTTTCTGACTTTCTATGACTAATTGATTTAATGTTGACATACATTTGAGGTCCAAGGAGTCAGCCATGGCCATGTATTTATGTTTGTCTACAAGGTGTAAAGTTTAAGGCCCGTAGGATGCATAATTAAGAACAAAGAGTGAACCTGCCTTCAGAGAGCCTACAATCTATCAGGAGAGACAAGGCAAAGCAACCCCAAAACACATAAATCCATAAAAAGATTTGCTCACATGTACCAGTGGCAGTATGACCAACCAACTTGATGTGTAGATCTCAGTAACTGAAAGACTCTTTTTGAACAAAGGCAAAACCCAACTTGTGAAGTGAAAAGAGAAAATTCCAAAAGGCAAGAGATGCTTATATGTTCAGCAAATAGTCACAGACCAAAGGACAGTGTGGTTTTTCAACCGTTCCCACAAACAGGATAGCAAAAACCTTATCTTTTAATAGGAAGAACCCCGTAGAGGGAAAAAAAAGGCTTAAATGTATATGTGTATATAGAGAGATATAACATATCTGAAGCCAGGGGAAGAGCAATTAGAAAATATATGCATTGTCCTCTTTATACTTCAGGCAGATGAGCTAACATAAGAAATCAATCAACAAGCAAACTTAGTATTTTATGACAGCTATAATGAAGTCAAAGAATATTACTAAGCAAATAAATTAGTTGAAGTACTAGTCATAAATTTAATAATTGTTCTTCAGTTGATAAAAACTTCATTTGGTGTTTTGCTTTATCATAATGGATCTATAGGGGGCCATCGCCAGTTGTCCTCACCTATGTCATGCTACTAGATTCTGATGACTCTGGAGGAGAGAATGAGGCTGATGAATTTGCATAGCCCTGTCTAACTTAAATCTGATTCATTTGCAAGTCAAGACATCACCCTTCTGATGTCATTGGTCCTCTTCAAAAATGAAGGAGGAACAACAACAACAACAATAGATCTACAACTTGTTCTCCATGATTGCTACATGACCCCCTCTTCCCTCCTTCCCTATGTTTACACTTCAACCAGGGTAAATAAAATTTCATTTTAATTATTATTTTTGTTCAGTCATATCCAACTCTTCATGACCCCATGGACCATACTGTCCATGGAATTTTCTTGGCAAAGATACTATAGTGGTTTGCCATTTCCTTCTCCCATTTTAGTTATAATACAGTTGAAAAAATACTAGATCTTGGAATCAATCAATCACAAAATTTTAGAAGGGACTGTGGTTGACATCTAGTCAACTCAAATCTATATATATAAAAGAATTCCCCTCTACAACTTACTGTACACATGGTCACCTGTCCTCTAATTGAAGACAGTCAACTCATAACCTCCCATTTCACATTGGGACAGCTCTAGTTCTTCCTGACCTCAAGTCTAAATTTGCCTGTTATACTAGTTCCACACAGGCTATTTCTGCTTTATGGATTCAAAAAGATCAAGTTGAACATGACAACCCTTCAAATACTTGGAGACAACTATTTGGTTTCCTTCTGGCACCATCTCTCCAGGCTACATATCCTTAGTTCCTTTACCCGATCCTCACATGGAATGAGCTCAAGGCCTTTCACTGTCCTAGTTGTCCTTCTTTGAATGTTCTTCAGTTTATTATCCACCCTAATTCCTGACATAAAAACCCAACAAGTGGATTCCCTTCTTTCCCACAGTGAGACAAAACAACCAACTACTCCTTCCATGGAATCAGTACATAGAGTCAGAGGGCATGGATTCAAATCTTTCTGTGCCCCTTACTACTACCTGTGTGACTTTGGGCAAAGTACCTAAGTGCTGTGGTCCTCAGTTTCCTTATCTAAAATAAGTGGGTTAGACCAGATAGCCTCTAGGTTCACTTCTAGCTCTGATTTTGTGATTCTGTGACCTGTGGGATCACTTCCCCTTCAATGTCCCTGACATTTGCTCAACTTCCACACTTGAATATTTCAATGGCTCCATGATCTTACTCTTAAGGACACTCCCTCTGCTGGTACAGATCACCATCCATCCATGCCTTCTCATCCTTTTCAATGTCTTTCAGTAAGCTCTCTCTTGAGGATCTACTCAACATTCAAGAGACTTTCCTCTGTCTTAGTTCATGTAAATAAATTCACAGTATAAGAACATGATGGCCATGGTTAATATGGAAATATATTTTGCATGTAGTTTACATGTATAACTGATATATTCCTTTGCCTTCTAAATGGGTAGGGGAGAGGCTGGAGTGAGGGAGAGAATTTGGGACTCAAATTTTTAAAATGGTATAAGTAAACAAACAAACAAATAAATAATAGAACATGATGTGGAAAGAATGATAGGCATGGGATCAGGTGCCATTAACTAGCTGAGTCACCTTGAGCAACTCATTTAACCTCTCTGGGTCTCAACTTCCTCATCTGTGAAATTGGTATAGGATTAGATGATCTTTAAGGTTCTATGTAGGTACAAATTCTGTGACTCTATGAACTTCTGTAGGAAATCTCCTCAATCCAGCGTCATTAGAATGAGACTTGTTGTTGCTGTACTCATTCAGTCACGTCTGACTCTTTGTGACCCCTTTTGGGCTCTTCTAGGCAAAGATACTGGAGTGGTTTGTCGTTTCTTTCTCCAGCTTATTTTACAGATGAGGAAAATGAGGTAAACAGAGTTAAGTGACTTGCCCAGGGTCACATAGCTAGTAAATGTCTGAGGTTGGATTTGAGCTTGGGTCCTCCTGACTCTAGGCCCTGTGCTCTATCCACTGTACCACCTAATTGTCCTTCTAGTGGGATAAGGAATCCTTTAAGGCCATGCTGCCTAGAATATCATTCTATGTCAGGGGATAGTAGAGAGAGATAAGAGAAACAATTTGGGACCTAGGCCATTACAAAGTCCTTGGCTTCAGAGCCAGGAAAAGAATGTTAACATTCTTTTCTGAGCTGATGTTCTGCTCTACAGACCAGGGTTTAGATTCAGTTCAACACCTTCTGCAGGAGTTTTTCTGCAACCTCCAATAACTAGTGCCCACCCCTCAAAGGTTATTGCTCACCTCCTCTTTATGCATCTTTGATATACATGTTGTCTCCTTCATTAGAATATATAAGTTCCTTGTAGGTAGAGATTCTTTCACTTTTCTTTTTGCATCCCCAGTGCTTAGTATAGTGCTTGGCATATTAAAATATGGCTCTCATTAGAATGGGAGATCCTTAAAGACAGGAACCATATCTTTACGTTAATTGGTAGCTCCAGAGTCTAACACATAGTATGAACTTAGTAAATGTCTGTGGACCGCATGACTGATATATAACATTTTCTCAATAAATGCTTATTGAGTAATTGGACTGGGCTGGTAACAACAGGGTACAAGCAGAGCGATCACACTAGTTCCCTGATAGGAGGAAACCCAAGTCTGTCCTATGCTTTGGTTTCTTTGCCCATGGTTCATGTTTCCCAGGCATAGACATACTCTTGCCCTTTACCAATGGGAACAGTCAGCCCAGCAACTTCTCACCTCTCCATTAAACTTCATGGCCCACACCACACATGGTCAACTCTTGGTAAATTTGTGAAGTCAATAAAATTTGTCTGGAAATTCCCCCTCCTTGGGAGGGGAGGAAGGGTGAGAGAGAATTTGGAGCTCAAAATTACAGAAAGCATGATGGTTAAAGTTGTTTTTACATGTAGTTGGGAAAAAAACCAACAGAAATTCCCCCACCTTCCTTCAACAATATACACTTGCTTTCCCTAGGCATTTATTTCAGTCTACTCAACTTCATATTCTCCTTTCTCTCCCTCCACCTAAACTTACTCTAAGAAGTTTTTTGATAAACTCATTCAAATTGATAGATGTATGTGTAACCTCTTTCGAGCATCATCTTTTCTTAATTTTGCTATTTCTGTCAAGGGTGCCACAATCCTTCCAGTCACCCAGGTCACCAACCATGGGGTCATTATGGGGTCACCTTCAATCAGCCCCCACATTCAATCGGTTGCCAAGTTCTGTCAGTTCGCCCTCCACAACATCTTTGACATTCACCCCTTTATTTCTACTCACATGACCATCACCCTAGTTCATTGCCTGTAGCATTGCAAGGGCTCCCAAAACCATCTGCTCGCCCTCAGCCTGCCCATGCTGCTATCTATTTTCCACATAGCTGTTAAATTAATATCTCTAAAGCCCAGGTCTGACTCACCTACTCAAGAAGCTTTAGTGGTTCCCTGTTGTCTCTAGAATAAAATATAAATGCCTCTATTTGCTATTTAAAGCCTTTCATAATCTGATACCAGCTTATGTTTATGGACAAATTGCACATTTCTCTCCCCCGTGTACTCTGTGTTCTAGCCAAATCGGTCTTCTTGTTGTTCACAACATTCCCTCATTAAGTCTTTGCCCAAGTCATCCATCATGCCAGGAATGACTCCTGCCTCACCTCCAGCTCATAGAATCTCTAGATTCCTTCAAAGAACAGCTCATTGCTCCCACTTGTCAGACATGGTATAGTGAGAAATCCTCTCATGGATGGTGTAGATTAGATAGCTGCCGAGGTCCCTTCCAACGATCAAATTCTCTGCATCTATTCTTACCTGGGTTTTTAACCCTGGGATATTTTGCATGCTGCTGCTTAGGCATGACTCCAGATTTGTGGAGAGAATGCTGATGTAAAATTGCATGTCTAAGTGAGGAGAAGAGTTGGTGTGAGAGCTTTGGAAGGAAGAAAAATGAGAGATATGGCTATAAGGAGCAAGAGTTAAGATGTGGTAACGTGTGTGTGTGTGTGTGTGTGTGTGTGTGTGTTGTGCATGCAGAAGTCAAAGGCTACACTTACTTGGTACCAAGAGGTCACAGGTCAGATCTCAGTTAGGCCAGGCTTCAGTGGTACTGTGGAAAGAAAGAAGAAAGATATATCAAGGAAAGAGAAGGGGTTATAGATTATATATCGAAGGACATTAGAATTGAAAAGAACCTTGGGGGTCATCTAGTCCAATGGTTTCAAATAAATAGAAAATAAACCATACTTGGAAAACCATACATGGTTCTATTACATTTTTATTTATTTTGTTTAATATTTCCCAATTACATTTTGCATCATCCACACTTAGGAGTAGAGCGCAGGCCTCATGGTGATCCATAAGCCATATGTTTCATACCTCTGATCTAGTCCATCTCCTTTGTTTTATGGATGAGGAAACTGAAGTCCAGAGAGGAGAAAAGACTTCTCCAGGTCACAGTTTGTTAATGGCAGAGATGGGATTCAAATCCAAGTATGCTGAACCCTAGTTCAGGGATCTTTCCACAAAAGTAGACTTCCTCTTTAATCCCTGCTCTGAGCACCTCTAAGATTAAGAGGGCAGCTCATTGGTAAACTAGTTGCAGTGTGTGGGGCTGGCCCTGACCTTGGTCCTGAGTGGTTTCTTGTTGGTAAATGGATTTGGAATACAAGCAGCAGTGGTAAGGACAGGTTAATGAACTGGCTGGGGTTGCATCTTATTCAATTGTTATATCCCCAGCACCCAGCATAGATCTCTGCACATGACAGGAGTTTGATAAATGACAAAATGATTTACCATATGCAAAGCTCATCACCTTTGCTGGCATGATCTCCAATTTGGAATAGTAGAAAGAGTGCTGGGGATAGAATTTGACAAAGACCTAGTTCTGAATTGGACCTCTGACACAAACTCTCTGATTATGGGCAAGTTCATTAACTGAGCCTAAAGGAGATAGGATAAGACAGTGAAAAGAATACAGATCCCAAAGTCACAGGACCTGAGTTCAAATCCTGCCTCTGTGTGAACTTGGGCCAAGTCATTTCATCTCTCTAGGCCTTAATTCCTTCATGTGGAAAATTGAGGGGGAGGGTGGGGCTGGACTATACACCTTTTCTGGTCCACCCCAACTCTAACTCTATGATCTTGTGTTTTTTTCACCTAGAAAATAGGGATTATATTACCATTAGGAACCACTTCATTAGAGTCATTGTGAGCATCAAGTAAGAGTATATAATTTAAAGTGCACCATAAACTTTAAAGAGCTATAAAAATGGCAGCTGAGCTACATAGTCAGCCTTCATCCTTCTCTGCCTTCCTGGAACTTCAGTTCTTCCCCCTCAATTGTCTACTGTGCATTTCAAATGGAGTGTCCCAACAACATGTCATACTGGGCATGTCCAAGCCTGAACTCCTTGTCTTTCCTCTTAAGCTCCCTCCCTCTTCCAAACTTCCCTATTTCTGTCACAGATGCCACCATCCCAGTATCCCTGGTTTGTAATCTTCATCCCCATTCTCCCTCACCCCACATATCCATGCCATTGATGAATCTTGCCTTATTTACCTCCTCAGCACCCCTCCCGTCTGACCCCTTCTCTCTGTGTACAAACCTGTCACCTTTAGGTGAAGCCCTCTTCACCTCTCCTCTGGATTATTACAACTTAATTGATCTCCCTGACTCAAGGGTCTAACCACTCTAAACCAGTCTACACAATGCCAATAAAGTAATTTTCCTTAAGTGGAGATGGGCAGATAATAATAACAATAATAATAATAACAATAATAATAACATTAGCATTAATAAGCATTTACTATGTGCCAGGCACTGTGTTAGGTACTGAGGGTACAAATATTGAAATGAAGACAGTCCCTTCCCTCAAGGAGTTTATATTCCAGTGCTTAACACAATGCCTTGCACATAGTAGGTGCTTTATAAATGTTGATTGATTGGTTGATTAAGTAAGTAGAGGTAATACATATAGGGAAGTGGTGACCAGGGAGACTTATTTTAATTTGGAAAGTCACCAGGATAGTAAATAGGATTACAGAGGAGAGGACTGATACATCCTTTTCAGTAAGAATGACATATTGAGTTGATTACCATTCCAGGCCTGAAAAGGGGGAAAAGGGTAATGAAGTATCTAGAAAAGGCAGTTGATAAGAAGATAGCCACCCATCAATTGGGGAATGGCTGAACAAGTTGTGGCATATGAATGTAATGGAACACTATTGCACTATAAGAAATGATGAGCAAGCGGACTTCAGAAAAACCTGGAAAGACTTGTATGGTCTAATGCTGAGTGAAGTGAGCAGAACCAGAACGTTGTACACAGTAACAGCCACGTTGTGCGATGACTAATATTGACAGACTTAACCCTTCTCAGCAATACAAGAATCTAAGATATTTCCAAAGGCCGCATGATGGAAAATGCTATCCACATCCAAAGAAAGAACTGTGGAGTTTGAATACAGATCAAAGCATACTATTTGCTATTTTTTTCTTCTGTTGAGTTTTCTTTCCTCTTTCTGATGGTTCCTCCTATTGGTTCTAATTCTTCCTTACAACATCGCTAATGTGAAAATATGTTTAAGAGGAACGTATATGTATAGCCTATATCAGATTGCATGCTGTCTTGGGAGGGGAAGGGGAGAAAAATGTAAAACTCAAAAGCTTATGGAAGTGATTGTTGATAAATCAAAATAAATTAATTTAAAAAAAAGAAGATAACCATATTCCAGAGAACATGGCTAAAAATGCTTAGATATAGCGTGTAGCACTGCTTAAGGAATGGAGCTGGGCCCTGCTGAATGAGAATCTGAATTATATTTACGGAGAATAGAAGAAGAAAAGTAGCAGGATGAGTAGGAGGAGTTAATACTGCTTTCACAGTACCATTAGCAATGATTCCCTCTCCTGTAAGTGGAAGGGTCTGTTGGCTGTGAGCTAAGGAAAACCAATGCAGCTTCAGTTCTCCTTCTGAGTGTGTTTTTAGCCCTTATAACATGCCAAAAGATTTTTTGCCTTAAAGGTATCTTATTTCTTAAGTTATCACCCCTAGAATAAGAAGCATTAGCTTCTACTGATACCATTCTCTGGTGCCTTGTGGTGGTATGGAAGTGACCATTTATCAGAGGCATGATAGTAAATGTTTAATAACCCGCTCTCTAGGGCAAGGGAAGGGAGTGGGGGTTGAGGGGAGGAAATGTGTATGCAAGACATACTTTTAAGTTTAATCAGCCTTATTAACATTTTCTCCATCGTAAGTTCAGGGGAAACCTACTATAGTCAGTCAGATTGGCCTTAGCAGGTCATAAAACCTGTCTACTAAGGTATGGAGGGGCTGGGAAGGATCTTAAAAGAGAGAACACCTATATTAATAAAAATAATGAAAGAAGAGGTCTCTTGATACACCATAGGAACACGTATCTTGTGTGTGTGTGTTTTAGCTCCTAAAGACCACTAAGTAGTCTCCAATAACCAAGGACCCCCCACTCTTATAACCATGGAGGGAGGATTTATGACACTCAGCTCTGAATACAGAGACTAGGGACTGATTCCCAAGCCTGTGAACTGCATCTAGGGCATGTACAAACCCATTTGTTGGTGTGGTGTTTTTTCCCTTCCTCAAGTTGGGAGGACTATACATACATACAAGCTACAACTAGAAGTTTCAGGCTAGACATTGAATGTTCCTACTAGGTTTTTCACCTGGTGATATCTTTGGCTTACTTGGTCATTAATTCTAGAAGGCATCTGGGACAGTTCCAATTGGGGTGGGGAGCTGTGTGTATAAAATTAAAATGCATGGACTAATAACACCCATAACTAATGACTGAGGGAAGGGGAAGGAGGTGGGTAGTATTCCCATTGTTTCTTAGAACTGTCAAGTGATGGGGCTGTCAGAGACCTTCGATGGGTCTCCAAAGTGGAGGCCATGCCACACAAGGGTGCATAAGACAATTGGCAGGGGCACATGAAGAACATAAAGACCCAGGTCCTCCCTACTCTGGCATATCTGGTTGGCTGCTGTGGCAATGGGATGGATACGAGTTTCTCTCTCCCTGTTTACCTCTTTCCAAGAGCTGGGCTATGGCAGAGGCAATGAGGGCAAAGGCAGGCTGAATGAGGGCCCGGGGGGACAAGATGGATAGAGCCTGAGGGAGGGGATTGGAAAGGTAGGGTCAGACTGAGCTAGGACCTGGAAGGCAGGTACAGACATGGGTTGACTCAAAGACCTGGGCATGGTAGGTGCCTAGGATTCAAGGGTTCATAGCTTTGAGAGGCCTGAGGAAGCAGCTGCAGGCCCAGGACTCTGACCATGGGTCAGGAGTCTTATATGGCAGCAACTGCAAGAGATTGGGCAGAAGGAGGTGGAAGGAGCAGCACAGAAGACAGTGCAAAGCATGGGGTCCATCAATAATAATAACTAATAATAGTAGCTAACATTTATATAGTGCTTACTATGTGCCAGGCTTTGTCCTAAGCACTTTATACTTATTATTGCATGTGATCCTCACAACAGCCCTGGGAGGCAGATGCTATTATTATCCATGTCTTACAGATGAAGAAACTGAGGCAGACAAAAGTTAAGTGACTTGCCCAGAGTCACACAACTAGGAAATATCTGAAGCTGGATTTGAACTCAAGTCCTTTTGACTCTAGGGCCAGTACTCTATTCCCTGTGCCACTGCCCTTTGGTTATTCTCTTCCTCCTCACCTCCCTCCAAGCCTGGAATAGTTCCAGTGGTGGGAGAGAGGGTTGATGTTGGATATGAGGAAGAGGGGTCACAGATGAAGGTTGAGCAAGGGGCCAGAACAGCTGGGAGGCATCAAGATACTGGACTCAGGGACTGGTAAGAGATAAGAAAATCAACAAGCGCTTCTAAAGCACCTACTATGTGCCAGACACTGTGTTAGGCTTAGAGACTCCAAAGACAAAAGTGAAGTAGTCTGGTCTTGAGGAACTTATACTCTAGCTGGAAGAGTCAGCTCAAATGTATATAAGTATATACAATGCACATACAAGGTCATTATTTAGGGGAATCACTAGTAGCTGGAGGGTCAGGAAAGGTTTTATGTAGGAAGTGGTATTGGACCTGAGCCTTGAAGGGAGCTAGGGAGGATGTGCATAACAATGGGGTTTTTTTGTTTGTTTTTATTTACCAATAGGGGTACAAACTAAAAAAGTTTGGAAACTACCGCCTAAGGGAGGTCTTTAAAGAGTACTGGATTTGGAATAAAATGACCTGGGTAAAAATAACATTACTATCACTTACTATCTGTGTGATTCTGGGCAAGTCACTTAACCTCTCTGTGACTCAGTTTCCCCATCTGAAATATAAAGGTATTAAAACTGATGAGTAGATTTTAAAATTCCCTTCCAGCTCTAAATCTATAATTCGATCTCAGCCCCCTCATTCTATAAATGAGGATGAGGCCCAAAGAGGGGAAATTACTGATCAAAAGTCACACAGTGGCTTGGTGGAAACAAGGGGATGTGGATCGAAGTTTCTTAAACCCCTGGACCATTGTTCTTTCCACTCTAACAGGGATCCCCACAGGACCTGACCAGGTATGGTTCTAATTCTGAGTGTGGAAAGGTTTGTGGGAGAAGCTAAGGAAACACGGAGTAGATGGTTACTATGTCTCTGGGTCTCGATTACAAATGTTGTACCCTGGGACTGACTTTCTCCAATGGTCACCCCAAAGAACATGGTGGCTATAGTGCAGGGGAAAGCCCAGAAACCGATTGTGGAAGGGGGAAGGGAGGGCCATCTGTGCTAGAATGTAGAAAACACCACCATGCAGCAGGAAAAATAACATCTACCTTTATGGAGCAAGTCACTGCCTATAAAACACCTCTGTATACATTATCTCATTGAACTGTCGTAAGGCAGAGGAGACAGTGCGAGTATGAATTTCCTAATGTTACAGATGAGAAATCTGAGGCTCAGCAAGGTTAGGTAAAGATATGGTTCAGTAGAACAACACTGGAGACCTGGGTTCAAATTTTGACTCTGCAACTTGCTATCCATGTGACCTTGGCAAATTACTTAACCTCTTTGGGCCTAAAGTTCCTCATCTGAAAAGTAAAGTTGTCTAAACTGCCCTCTAACTTACCTGCCCAAACTTGTTTGACTGGTGAGAGGCAGAACCAGGACTGGAACAAGGGCTATTGACTTCAAGCCCTTTGCTAAATTCACAGAATCACAAATCCAGAGTGAAAAGGGACCTGAGGCCATCTAGTCCAGCTGCTTTATTTTGCAGACGAGTAAATGGTGTCAAGAGATATCATCTGACTTCTTCTTGTTGTTCAGTTGTTTCAATCGTGTCTCCCTCTTCATGACCCCATTTGGGGTTTTCTTGGCAGAGATATTGGAGTGGTTTGCCACTTCCTTCTCCAGCCCATTTTACAGATGAGGAAACTGAGGCAAAGTTAAGTCACTTGTCCAGGGTCACACAGCTAGTAAGTGTCTGAGGCCAGGTTTAACTCAGGATGATCAGCCTTCCTGACTCCAAGCTTGGCACTCTATCTATTGCACCACCTAGCTGCCCCATTATCTGACTTACCCCAGATGTTAGAATGAGGATTTGAATTCCAGTCCTCTGACTAGAGAACCAGTATTCTTTTCCATTGCATCATGATGCTTCACACTTTCAATAGACCTCAACTTTAGACCAAGTTATGCATACACTGAGGTCAGGAAGAACCTCAAAGATAAAGGGTAAAGGAAGGGATTGTAATGACGGAACACAGAAAAGTACCCCAAGAATGGAACATGAGGGGGCTCTGTAAACCATGGGCAGGCAGGGTACAATGACAGGCTGCGTGGGAACAGAGACAATTATCTAAGCTGTCCTGCCTGCATCACATAGCATCAAGAAAGCAAGAGCAAGTAGAGAAATACAAGGCTCTGAGAACCACCTACCCAGACGCCCCCACACAAATATTGCCAAACTCAAAAGGTAACTGACGCAGCAACCAATCCTGGCCCCAGGAAAAGGAACCTCTATTTCCAGAACATAATGCTGTCCACCTCTGAAAGCAACCTTTCACTGGCTGGAGAGTGACCAGGGAACTGCTTGTATTGTTAGGACACCTGTGCCGTGTGAGGAGGAGGAGTGATCCCACTTCCCTTATTGGTTGCTAAGCACATGGTAGCTAAGCAACAAAATTAGATGAAGGGCAAGGCTGAAATTTCAGGCTCTGTGTGTGTTGGGGTGGGGGGAGTAATGAGGTTAAAATTAGGACCTGCTGATGTTGGTTTGGCTGGGAAATCAAAGCAGGTGGGGTCTTGGGAGGACCCAATCCAGCCCATATGGGAGATGAAGGATGCAATAAGAGATCTGAATTGTGGGAATCACCAGGAAGGATATATTTGAGTTATCCCAATAGCAGGAGTCAGATCAAGACCTCCCTCTCCTTTGAGCTGCTGCATCCACATCTGCCAGCTTCCCCAGACCACGGAAAACAACTGACTTCACAAAAGATATGTGGTTCCAGAATCCCAGTCGTGGGATGTTGGTGCTGGAGGTACCATTAGTGGACTTCCCTTCTTCCCTTGCACTCATCACTTTATCCAGAGCCACTACTAAGGGGAGTTTCTCAAATATCACTGCTTCAAGATACTCTTAGGTTTAAATCCACCTCATTCAGTTAAAATATTTTTTTAAATGGAGAAGATAACACTTCACCATCTCTTATACTTACTAGCATATAGTAAGTGCTTAATAAATGCCTGCTGACTGAATGACTAAACAAAGACATCTGTATATTCATCATCTCATGTACATCCATTATCTCACGTACATCTATTATCTCATTTAGCTGTCACAAGATGGTAATAGATGGGGTAAGTATGACTGTCTCCTTGTTATAAATGAGCAAACTGAGGCTAGGAAGTTTAAGTGACACACTACCAGCAACCCCTACAGAATCCCTTGGTGAAAGGGATAACTCTTAAGGTCAAATTACTCAGTTTCTAATTTTTTTTTAAGGCAATTGGGGTTAAGTGACTTGCCCAGGGTCACACAGCTAGTAAGTGTCAAGTGTTTTGTCTGAGGCCAGATTTGAACTCAGGTACATCCTGACTTCAGGGCCGGTGCTCTGGGAACCACTGCACCACCTAGCTGTGCCGGTTTCTAATTTAAAAAAAAAAAAACAACTAAGTCTCACTATCTTGTCTAGACTGGAAATGGAGGAGCTACTCATGAGTCCAGTCCTACTTTGGCTCAGGAGTATTGGCTTGCTCCATTTCCAACCTTAGGCAACCTGTTCCACCCCCCCCCTCCACATCCCTTGACCTCACCACATTAATGCTGAACTTAACTGGGTCACCTGACCAGCTTAGCCCACTGTAACTCAGAACTCCAGAGCTCAAGATCCACCAGCCTCAGCCTTCCTCAATAGTGAGCTGGAATTACAGGCATCACTATCATGCACAGCACAAGTCCTAATTTTTTGGTCTGATGCTCAGCCATTGGTCCAAAAGAATCTACCATTCCTCTATTCTACCCTTCCTTTCTTAAAAGAGATATGGGAAAATAGCCACAGACATTCCTTACTGTGACAACTTGGGGGTAGGGGCAAGGGTTTTCAACCCAACTTCTAACTTTTATTACTTATTAAATATTGTGTTCAATTCTTGGTATTAAATTTTAAAAGAGACGGTGGCAAACTCAAGACCATGCAGAGGAGAACCACCCATTTGGTTGAAGGACCTAAAAAACATATCATATGAGAAATAACTAAAGGAAATAAGAATTTTTAGAGTGAAGAAGACTCAGGGGACCGTGTTCGTTACGTTCAGGCATCTGAAAGTTTGTCATGTGGAACAGGAAGCCTTTTTTGTGCTGCTTGAGAGGTCAGAATTAGAACAAATGGATGGAAACTATATGGAGGTGGATTCTGTCTTGATATAAAAGAAAGAAGCATCTAGAAGACCTCACCACCCACAGAGAACTGCTTTTCAACTTGTACACTGTTCTAGGTCTCCTCCATCATAGTGTAAACATTTTTGGCAAACAGACATCTCCCTGTTTCGTGACTCACCTGATGTTTACAAGGAGGTACTAATCATATCTTCTAATGTCTTTTAAGGAATCTTGTATGATTTTGAAGGATAGATTGAAGCCTCCTTGATGAGAGAAGCCCTTTGAAATGGTGTTTTGCTCTATCCAATCAAATGCTTAAGTTTTGATGCCTGTCACTTAGGGGAGGAGATGGACAAAAACAGCATAGGATGGACAGGCATATATGAGCTGCAATCTGCATCAGTGGGAAGACTAAACATTCAAATCAGTAAGACCACAGATCCATTGAAGTTTCTTGCCAAGTATCCCCTCTAGAGCATATCAAAAAGTGGTCTCTTCCAGAACAGGAAAATGATAAATGTTGGAGAAGATGTGGGAAAATTGGAACACTAATGCATTGTTGGTGGAGTTGTGAAATGATCCAACCATTTTGGAGAGCAATTTGGAACTATGTCCAAAGGGCTATAAAAATATGCATACCCTTTGACCCAGCAATAGCACTTCTAGGGATATAACCCAAAGAGATCATACAAATGGGAAAAGGACCCACATGTACAAAAATATTTATAGCAGCTCTTTTTGTGGTGGCAAAGAATTGAAAATTGAAAGAATGCTCATCAATTAGGGAATGGCTTAACAAGTTGTGGTATATGAATATAATGGAATACTATTTTACTATAAGAAATGATGAGCAGGTGGACTTTCAGGAAAACCTGGAAAGACTTGTATGGACTGATGCTGAGTGAAGTGAGCAGAACCAGGAGAGCGTTGTACACAGTAACAGCCACTTTGTGCAATGACTAACGTTGATAGATTTAGCCCTTCTCAGCAATACAAGGATCTAAGACATCTCCAAAGGTCTCATGATGGAAAATGCTATCCACATCCAAAGAAAGAACTATGGAGTTTTAATGCAGATTGAAGCATATTATTTGCTATTTTTTTTTCTTCTGTTTTGTTTTGTTTCCTCTTTCTGGTGGGTCTTCCTATTGGTTCTAGTTCTTACTTACAACATCACTAATGTGAAAATATGTTCAATAGGAATGTATATGTATAGCCTATATCAGACTGTGTGCCCTCTTGGCGAGGAAGCGGGGGGGAGAAAAATTTAAAACTCAAAAGCTTATGGAAGTGATTGTTGATAAATCAAAATAAATTAATAAAAAAAAGTGGTCATTTCACCTTTGTTTGGAGCCCTTTAGTTAGCAGGAGTCCACAATGGCCCAAAGGAGATCATTCCACTCTGGGAGACCACTATTTATTGGGATTTTTCCCCTTAAGTCAAAATAAGCCTCTCTATAATTTCCACTATGGCTCTATTTACTGAATGTAGGTTAGTACAGTGGAAAATGGGCTTCCTTTGTAGTCAGAAGACCTGAGTTCAAATCCTGGTTCGGTTAGTTACTTGTTTTGTGATCTAGGGCAAGTTTATTAATTTCTCTGGATCGTAGTTCCTCATTTGTGAACTAGATGGTCTCTTAAGATTCCTTCCAGCTCTAAATCTATGATCCTCTGTCCTCTGGGCCCAAGCAGAACAAGGTTAGAGCTCAAACCTAAGCCCATTTTACTACTGTGGTTCTGTTCTTAGGAAGACGAAGAATGGAATGCTGAATAATTAGATAGCCCCAAAAAGCAGATAGTGAAACCAACTTCTTGTGGTAGAGAGTTGGAGGACTACTACGGCAAATGTTGTATGCATTGTCAAATGTAGTCACTGCTTATTTACTTTCTTTGCTATAAGGGAAAGTTCAACCTAGAGAAGTGGGAGGGTTTTTTTCCCTCTTCCAGGAATGACAGTGCTATAGAGACAAAAGATATAAATAAAATGCATTTTTCATAAAGTACATTTTAAAGGAAAATTTTCTTCTCTATGGAAGCCATCAAAGTCTCTCCTCAGCCTTGTTATCTGTGGGTTAAA
>NW_020948840.1:23119185-23157145 GCF_900497805.2 Vombatus ursinus | reverse complement strand
AAATGACTGCTCTCTTCCTCTCTTCTTCTAGTGGAAACAGAGGCAGAGAAACAGTGTGATTTAGTCCTCCTCCAGTGGAGGTGCCAAAGAAGAGTAAGGGGACAGTCTATGTGGACAGGTCACTGAACATGAAGTCAGAAAATTATGGAATGTTAGAGTTGAAAGAGACTTCAGAAGTCATTTTAGTAAAAGTAGAGAAAGGAGTGTTACAGCCAAAAGAAGATCCCAAGAATCTTTCTCCCAATTTAATCTCTTTTCCATTAGCTCCTGATGCTCAGAGAAGAGGATGACAGGAAAAGTGGAACTTGAAAGGAATGGCAATCTGGTTATTAGTTAACAAAAAATGAAAAAAAGAAAAATAGATAAAAATATAAGACCAAAAAAAGGGGGTGTGGGGAGAAGATGCTATTGAGACTAATTCCCTGGAAAATATGAGTTATTTGTCTCTCAAGATATGTTCTAAGGTATCAGTGATACCCAGGACAATGGTCTCCAAAGGGGTAGCTCCAGACCCTCTGGGATAAGACCCCAGTAAATGTGTGACCAGCCAATCAGAGAATCAGAAGATAGGTCACATCCCACACTCCCCTCACCTAATAGCCAGCCAATTATAAGACATCTCCAATACAACCACATCTACTCTTCATCCTATTCATCCAACATTCCCTCACTTCCCACCACTGAGCAAGCCCCCAACTGCCCAGCCTCAGAGCCAGGCTTCAGCCTCTCAGGACATATATAACCTGTCTGCCACCTGGCTACCCCCAATAGCAGCTACACACACACCATTGGAAACTACCATCCCCCGACAACCTACCTACTGTACCCCCAGACAACTCCATTGCAATAGCAGAGTGCCCTTCCATAGGCAAGCTCTGTGTTCTGGAGTCAGGGAATAAGACCTCTACCTGCTCTTTTCATTTTGAGTGGCACAAAGTGAGTCCTACAGGCTGAACAGACGTGGACAACAATTTCAAAGCAGGTCTCATTACTTCATCTTTCCCCCCAAATCTACCCATCTTCCCAACTTTCCCACTGCAATGAAGGGCACCATTCTCCTTCCAGGCACCTAGGCTGGCAACTTGGGTGGTGTCCTCCATTCCTCACTCTTACTCATCAGACCCATCCAGTTAGCTGTCTTATCCTTTCTATGTCCACAACATCTAGCATCCAGCCCCTTCTCTCCACTCACATAGCCAGTATCCTGGACAAGTCTCTCATCACCTCTCATATGCAGTGGTTTCCTAACTGTCTTTACTCAGCTACTAAAGTAATTATCCTAAAGTTCAGCTCTGATGATGTTACCTTCCCCTCCAACTTCATTACTCCAGTGGTTCTCTACTGACTTGGTCCCTTACTTGCTATTCTTCATATCCATACCCCACCCCCACATATCCAAACATGAATAGGAAATTAAGACATAGTACTACCCATTAAGTCAAACCACATAAAGTAAGGTGAATGGATTTATATTTAAAACTTTCTGTTGAATTGAAATGAGAAACAATTTACTTTTGCTTGTTGTTTTTGCATTGCTTATGAAGAATATTTCTGTACAGAGGGAAATATAATTCCTACTGAAAAGCCGTTATGTATACTTACTATCATTTGATTGATATATGTATATCTTTCAAAAAAAAGTATCTAAAAGAAAGAAATTCACCTGCATGCCTAGCTATAATGATTAACTAAATAGCTCTTTACAGAGAATTTAGTATTTACATGTTCACCTAGCACAAAATAGGGATTTTTTCAAAAATGATGAAGCATATTCAATCACATTGCTCTCACTAAATGTTATTATCATTTATGGTTTTTGTTGTTGTTCATTCATTTCAGTTGTGTCTGACTCTTCGTGATCCCATTTGGCGTTTTCTTGGCAAAGAGAATGGAATGGCTTGCCATTTCCTTCTCCAGCTCATTTTGCAAATAAACAGGGTTAAGTGACTTGCCCAGGATCACACAGCTAGTAAGCATCTGAGGCTGGATTTGAATTTAGGTTTTCCTAACTCCAGGCCCGGCAGTCTATCCACTGGTCCACCTAGCTCCCCAATAATATTTTAGCAAGAGCAAAAATATATTTTTCTTCTGTTAATAAATTAAAAAATTAAATATCGAGTTTATTTCATCTGTATCTCACTCCTTTTTAATTTCTATATTTGTGTACATTACATAATGTTTATAATATGTCAGTACAGTAGTACTAAATACATACATATATTTTATATATGTATGTATATGTGCATATGCATATATGTATGCATATATATGCGTGTGCATATGTGTGTATATATATATATACATATATATATATGGTTCATGCTCAATAATTTTTTTCACTGATAAGGAGTACACAATCAAAAAAATTTAAAGACCAGTGACCGAGTCATGAAGAGAAGAGGAAAAACCACAGAGCAGTACTTCCAAAAGATACATCTGGGGTCTACTAAGGGTTTCTAGAATTCCTTATATTAGTAGGGGAAATATCCCTGGATAAATTCAAAATAATGGCAATTAGGAGACAACTTGGTAGAGTGGAATGAACTCTTGCCCAGAATTTGGCAGACCTAGGTTTGAGTTCTTGCTGACACTTCAAATTCAACAAATATTTATTAAGGCAGCTAGGTAGTGTAGTGGATTGAGCACCAGACCTGAAGTCAGGAGGACCTGAGTTGGAATCCAGCCTAAGACACTTTCTAGTTCTGTGACCCTGGGCAAGTCACTTAACACTGTTTGCCTCAGTTTCCTCATCTGTCAAATGAACTGGAGAAGGAAATGGCAGACCACTCCAGTATCTTTGCCGAGAAGGCCCCAAATGGGGTCATGAAGAGTCAGACATGACTGAAACAACTGAACAATAACAATGTGCACAATGACTATGGGCAATTCACTTAGCCTCTCAGCCTTAGTTTTCTCATCTGGAAAGTAGGGACAATGCTACTTACACTACTTATCTCACAGAGTTATTCCAAGGAAAGCACTTTATAAACCTCAAAGCACTGAACCTAATGTTAAACGAAAAATCTAATTATTATAGACAGACACCAAATAAGGTTAACCTGATCAATGTCACTTCACAATAACATCACTAATATATTTATAGATAAAAGAAATGAGACAAAGTGAATGCCCATTCACTTGGGAATAGCTAAACAAATTACGGTACATGAATATAAAGGAACGTTCCTACACTCGAATGTAACCCCTGTCCCAAAGCCCATAGGTACAGGACTCTCTCCTTATGGGTGAAGATGAAGGTCCTGCCCTACCTGAGGGGATGGGGTGGAGTTGGTGACAGGTGAAAGAGTTCCAACCTTTGCCAGTCCCCTTTGGGATTCTTCAAGGGCCAGTCCTCCTGTGGAACTTAGCAAGCTTTGAGTCTTCAAGTATTACTGAGCTTCAAGAGGGAAGAAGAAAGAGGCCGACCCTACTTCAGGTTGCTGAAGGAAAAGATTCTGGGAAGATGTGAAGATAGCTGGCGGTCTCCATGATGTCCCCATCCATTATGCCTGCTACTCTAGAGACTTCAGAGAGTTTCCCTTTGGGTGAGATCTAGGACACTCTCTCTTGGTTGAGCTGAGTTATCTCACTCCCAAGGGAGAACGCCTTCACTCTGTATTGTCTGGTATATATTCTCTTCTGTATACCTTCTCTGATTTCTGTTTTGCTGCCAATTTGGATAAATGGGTTTCTTTGATATTCACTGTGTGCGTTCAGTGAAGAACTGATATTTGGCAGAAAAGGGGTCAAGCCTTGGATGTGAAGCTTGGGGCCTTCTTTCCCCCTCAAAATGACAAAGTAATCAGATGTTAGCTCAAATCTGATCATATCCCCTAGATAAATAATATTTAAGGGAGCAGATAGATATAATTCTAGCTTGGTACCCCCTGTCTCTGAGGAGAGCAGAGTGGCCTCTGGCCCAAACCTCCTGCTTCCCCTCCTGGAAGGAATAAAAGTCTTCCTTGGAGAAGGGTGGTGGGAGAAAAGACTAGAGATGACTATTCTGCCTCCCTATGAGCCACACAACAGCATGTGGGGCTCAGGCCTCACCATACATGGGCCCTTCTCTGCACAAGAGGCTCATTAACCTTACAAGAAGAACTCAAAGAAGTAATGAGAAGACTTATATGGACTAAACCGAAGTGAAGTAAACAGAACCAAGAAAACAGCATACATAATGACTACAATGTAAGTGGAAAGAACCACCCCCCTACTCTCCTGCCAAAAGAAATCCAAGTAAATACTGTATAAGTATAATGACCAAACTTATCCCTGAAGAAGAGAGGAAACATTACATCTCCCTCCCTCCATTCTTTGCAGAGGTGGGAGGCTATGAATAGGGAATGCTGCATATATTGTCAGGCTCAACTGATGTGTTGGTTAGTTTTGCTGAAATGTTTTTCTTTAAAAATCTGTTTCTTTTTTCTGTTTCAAGGGATGGTTCTCTGGGAGTGGGAAGGGGGAAGGATAAATAGGAAAATGAAAGTGAGGAAAAAGAAAAGATATCAGCAAAAATTAAAAATTATATATCATAGCTAAGCCCCACCACAAAGTCATAAACACTCACAGTCTCCCATGGTTCCTATGGAGCTAACTGCCCACCCCCACCCCAATTAGCATTGTTTTATCCAACATCATGTTTTTTTATGGAACCAGTTAAAGATACTTGGTGCAGAATGACTGTATGAGGTAAAGGAACAAGAACTTGACGGATGCTACTAAGGGGGAGAAGGCAATGGCTGGAGGTTATTTGGGGGTGGGAATGGACAAGTGTAAGAATCATGTAAATGGAAAAAAATCTAATCTGTAGGATCAGAAAGAAGAGGAAACTGAGGGCTACTATCCATGCCAAGGGGTTTATGAACCTGACTCAGATACTAAAGGTGAAAAACATTTAGAAATACTGGTCTGAGCAAAGTCCTGAAGAATTTTCAGGGTTGAAAATTCCCTAAACATTGTTCCTGAGTAGCCAGAGTTAACTGGTTTCAATCCAGCTTTGACACTCTTTGCTCCCTCCCCCTCAGCCTCTTATACCCTCTATTCCTCCCCCTCCCCAATCACTCTGGTCTAAGACATAACTGCCACTCACCTTCCCAGCACTTAACCTAAGGAAATAGTATTCAGTGGAAAGAATGATGGATCTGGAGATTTAAATCTCTTGACACTTGCTACTTGGTATGACTTTGGGCAAGTCAGTAAACCTTCCTGGGCCTCAGTTTTCTCATCTGTCTTCCAATGGCTTGATTAATTGGTTCTCAACTTCATTCACTCATTCATTCATTCATTCATTCAACAAATATTTACTGATCACCTACTATATCTGTATGAAGCACTCTGCTAGGTTCTATAAGTGGTAAAAAGAAGTGTTAGACTCCTGACCTGTCCTCAAGGAGCTTACATTTTAGTTGAGGCAATATGACACATATTCTCAAAAAGGCACTAAGCAGTACAGTATACAAATGCAAATGCCAGATGAGTATAAGGGGTAGGGGATGGGATAAGAGTAAATAGGACTCAAAGGAAAGAACAGTAATTGCTGGGGGTGGGGAAGTTGGAGGGAGATTAAGAAGAAAAGACTTTTATGGAAGAGGTGAAATGGGAATCCCTGGCATTTTCTAACTCCTTTATATTCCAATCCCTAGTTCCCCCATCTCTCTTCTAGAAAGAGGATCTTCAGGTCCTAAGAATGCAGATGTGCCAAGGCCTCCTTAGAGAAATGGTTCCCAACTTTTTAACTACAAGGAATCCTTTTTAATACCAAAAATAGTTCATAAACTCCCCCATAGGATAGCAGCTATATCTTTTAATTAAGAAAACCAGCAATGGCAAAAGGTTACTGTGAATTCAATAATCAGTCAACAAGCATTTATTAATTGAGTTAAGTGTCCATACTAAGATTTGAACTCAATCAATCAACAAGCATTTATTAAGACTTACTATGTGCCAGGTGCTCCAGCTATAGGATAGAGACTAAACCTGTGATTTCAATGATCTAGAGAACTCCCAAATGAGGAAAGTCCCTCTGCTAACATAGAGTAGTACCTCGTCTGCATTTTAGAGTCTTACAGTTGCAGAGAGTGTTAAGAGGTTAAGCAATTTGACTAGTCGCTTGGCTAGTATGTTTGACTGTGGGAGCTGGCAGATTCTGGCATGTTCCTGTTTTTGTAGGGCACTCAACATTTACATTTTTAAATAAAATTTTGTCGTATTTTGAAATGTAAAAATGATTCTTAGCTGGGGCTGTACAAAAACAGGAAGCAGGCAAGAACTGTTTGGCCATAGTTTGCTGATCTCTGGTAGAAGCAGGACTTGAACCCATGTCTTCCTGGCTTTGAGGCCAGCTCTCTATACACTATGCCATGCTGCCAAAGACAAAAATGAAACAGTCCCTGCACTCAAGGAACTTACATTCTAACTGAATTTGCATTTTGTCAATCGTAATAGCATCTAAATACATTTGAAAAATCACATATGTCAATGCAAAACATATCATTTATTCAGTCCACAGAAGGTATGTTTAGTTATTTGTTTCCCTAAAATGCTTAGACACAGCAACCCTTCACAATAGCTTCATGGATCCCAGGAGTCTGCAGTTCCCAGGCTGGGAACCACTTTTCCATAGTATTCTATGAAAGGTGATTGTTTGCTCTGGTGGTAAGTACCCTGGTTTTGGAATTAGGAGAGAGCTAAGTTCAAATCCCACTTCCAACACTTAATAGCTGTGGAACCTGGACAAGTTACTTAGATACTCTGTGCCTCAGTTTCATGATCTGTAAAATGTTAATGATAACTGTAGTATTTACCTCCCAGGGTTGTAGTAAGGATCAGAAAAGATAATTACGTAAAATACTTTGCAAACTTTAAAAGCCTATGTAAAGGTGAGCTCCTTATTATAGGAGGTCTTCCAGCAAAAGCTAAACAAACCACTTGTCAAGTATGTTATAGTAGGGGTTCCTTTGGTGTATGGGTTAGACCAGATGGTCACTAAAGTTCCTTCCAGCTCAATTTCTGTGATTCTATTATTCCAACTACTAGACAGAAAGGCTTCCTATTAGAAAGCGTTCCTGTGCAGAGCCTTGGAGAAAGCTAGGCATTCTAAAAAACATGTTAGGAGGAAGTGCATTCTGGGCATGAGGAAGAGGCTAGGCAAAGACTTGAAGGCTGGAGAGCGAGTGCTGTAGTCAGGAAATAGCAAACAGGCCATTTTGGCTAGAACACAGAGTCCATAAGAGGGAGAAACATGAAATGAGACTGAAAAAGTAGGCTCTGACCATCTCTTCTTGCCAGAAAACTGTGACCATATGGGTGGCATCAGGGATGCTGCAATTTGCTCCCCTTGGGTTTCTAGCAACTTCCTTCAGTCGTGTCATTATTTCTGGCAATCAAGACCACAGAGAAAGTACATAAAAGCCACTAGATTACCAATCCAATAGAGGAAATATGCAACAGCTAGCTGAGGGAGGCTATGGAATCTCCTACTTTGGAGACATCTAAAATTGGATGACATATTCCTCAGTTGGCTGGTTTAGGGTCTGTCATAGAATCATGGAATTAGGAGTTGGAAGGACCTCAGAAGACATCTAGTCAAACTCTAGACTGACATCTAGTCAAACAAAAACGCTCTCTACCACAGCTTTTGTTTGAAGAACCACAGTGGTGGAGACCTCACTACTTTCTGGAGAATCTTCATCTACTTTTGGACTGATCTAGTGATTAGGATGCTTTTCCTTATGTTCAGACAAAATCTACCTGTGACTTCCAACCATTGCTCCTACCTCTGACCTCTGTGGTCAACCACGTCAACTCTTTGACACGACCGCCTTTCAGCAGCTAGGAAATGGTTATTAGGTCTACCCTCTCCCTGCTTTCCACTTTACCTAACTCTACTCTACTCTTCTCGAGGCTATAGATCTCCAATTTCTAGCATGGTTTCCAGATCCTGTTTTCCCTACTTTGGACATAGTACACCTTATCAATACCCATTTTAAAACATGGTACCCAGAACCAAACAAAAGACTCTAGATTGTCAGGGTGGAACACAGCCAGACAATGACCTCCCATGATGTGGATCCTGGGCTTCTGTTAATCCAGCCTGCCCATAAAGAGGTGTAATGAAGGGATCACAGGATGATAGGACCGTAGATCGAGAGTTAGGAACCTTACAAGTCATCTAGTGTTCAACCTTCTCATTTTGCAAATAAGGAAACCCAGGCCCAGAGCAGTGAAGTCACTCTGCCCAGCGTTACACAATGAAACAAGTGGCAGATGTGAGATTTGAATGCAGATCCTTTAAGTTTAGCCTTCTAAGATCTCCCAGCTTGAGAATGTTAAGGCCCAGGAGTGAAGTCAACCCCAGTGGAAAGAACGGAAACCTGAGTCTGTCTATCCCACTTCTAACCCTCCCACCACAAAGTAACGATTTCCACGAGAAGTGACAAAAAGCTCTGTCTATTTTATTGCCACTGTCCAGAGAAAAACTTCCCATGAGGCTTTGCTCCAACTACCACTGGCCTAATCCCCTGGTTGACTCCTGGCAAGTGTGTCTAACTTCTTCTTTTCTCTCTCCTTCCGCTTTCCTAGAGTGAGAAACTTGAAACAACACCCCCACTAGTTTCCTTCCCTGAGACTGCTTCTTCCCCACATAGCTTGCCTTAGCTGACTTTCTCATTCTCCCTCTTTTTATCTCCTTGGATCATGGATCTAAAGTTGACCTGAAACTTAGAAGCCATCTAGTCTAACCCCTTCATTTTATTGATGAGGAAACTGAGACCCATAGAGATTAAATGATTTGACAAAGAACACACAGGCACCACAGTAAATAGCAGAGCTGGGATTTGAATTCAAGTCCTGTGACTTTTAAGTTCCCCACATCACCTTCTTTTCTCTTACCTCATTGCTCCAAGGTCCATCTTATCATAGATTTATGGAATGCTAGCGCTAGAAGGGGCCTGGATGATCTCTAGATTTATCTAGCCCAACACTTTCACTTTATACATAAGAAAACTGAACTAAAAAGCAGTGGGGAGAGACTTGTGCAAGTTGTTGTTGTTCAGTTATTCTCAGTTGTGTCCAACTCTTTATGACACCATTTGGATTTTTCTTGGCAAAGATACTAGAGTGGTTTGCCGTTTCCTTCTCCAACTCATTTTACAGATAGGGAAACTGAGGCAAACAGGGTTAAGTGACTCGTCCAGGGTCACACAGCTAATAAGTATCTGAGGTCAGATTTGAACTCAGAAACATGACTGTTCCTGACTCCAGGGCCAGCATTCATATCCACTGTGCCACCTAGCTGTCCCTTGTCCAAGTTACCATGTATAATTAGTGGAAATCGGAATTAAATGCACATCTCCTGATATCAATAAACAAGCATTTATTAAATGCTTGCTATGTCCCAGTCACTTTGCTAAGTACCAAGGACACAAAGAAAAAGCAAAACAAACCCTGCCCTCAAAAAGTTGATATTCTAATCGGAGAGTCAATATGTATACTAACAATGCTCCACTCTCTTCAATACCTCTCTTCCTAGCTCATGAGAATTTTTTTTAAAAGAGAACTGAGAAGAAGCAGTGAATGATTTGGTTCTAGTTAAGGCTACCATGATAGCTCTATTTAGAGTAGAAATAAAACTGTTTTTGAAGTCAGTGGTTCACAACCAGTTTCTGCAACTTACTACCTGTGTGCTTTTGGGCAAATCACTTAACAGGATCCTTAGTTTACTCATATGCAAAATGAGTGGGTTGAGCTAGATGGACTCTGAGGACCCTTACAGCCCTAAATCTATGCTCTCAGAGCCTCAGTTTCCTCATGTGTAAACTAAAGGGGTTGGGCTAGATGGCCCCTAAGACTCTTTCCAGCTCTAAATTTGTAATCCTCTGATTTCATGATTCTGATCACATCTTCATAATCACACAACTGACTGAAAGGCATTGTAATTACAAAATCACACTGTATCTATTGTATGCTGTTTAGGGGGAAAAAAATAAAACATTTGACTCTATAAACCAAAATCTTCAAACATAGTGTCTCCTGCATACATGTAAAGGTTGATCGCCCAAGATTCTGTAACAGTTGCAACCACAAGGCATAAGTGACTTCCTGTGAATATCCCCATCAAGTCAGGAACCCAATTAGGAAGATAGATATTCACCAACAGTGTTCACCATCATCCCAGAGGGCTGTTCAAAGAGATGGGGAATCCCCTATTGACAAAAGTGATTCTATGCATGCTCCTGATTGTGGATGACATTGTGCTGCTGGATTCTAGCCCCAGAGTCCTACAAAAATTCCTTCAATGAGCTGGTCACTCAAAAAAGCCTATCCGAATAATCCAAGCAAGAAGAACCAAGTGCATGAAGAATTACCCAGGTTATGACATGTACCTTAGCAGTGCTATAGAGGGACAGGGAACTGGGCCCAAAAATGAATAGAAGGAAAAAATCTAGTGGGATTGTACTGGGGAGGTAACTAGTACTTAGTATTGTACCTCATAATCAGCAACAAGAAAGTAAAGCATCTCAGGCTGATCATTACTAGATGTGCCTAGCTTTTTAATACCAATATTCTCCCTGTGATGCCCCATGACAACAAACCAGAAAAATCTCAAAAGAAGCAAGCCATAGGGACACTCAGGATGGGTATAGGAATGATACAGGAGCAAAGTAAACAGAACCAGGAGAAAAAGCAATACAATGGCCACAACAACCCAAAGGAAAACAATGCTAAAAAAAACAAAGAAATAAAGCCCTACCAGAACTCCCATCAATGCCAGGATCCAATCTTTACTTTAGAATGCTAAAAGTAAAACATACCTCCACCTTCTTAGCAAGTGTGTGGTGGTCTATAGGTAAGGAATGGGGCATCTGTTGTCAGATGTGCCCAATGGGTTGGGGTCTTTTTTGATTAACTATATTTCTTTGTTGTAAGGAAGGGTTCTATGAGGTAGAGGCATCAGGTAGAGATAGCAATACAAAGGAAACAAAAGCTTCAGCATTATGTTTAAAAAGAAAAAACAGATTGTAAAGGGTATAGAGGAAAAAATTTGGGGAAGGGTTTTAAAGGAAGAAATCCATAAAAGGATGAGATAGAGATTTTGAGGATAATGTGATTTTAGATGTAAAGGATGGATTTTAGGATAAGAAAAGGATATGTATGTTAGGATTGGTTGGTTGGGGGAAAAGATATCAAATTAATGCTTTATAATTAAAAGCTTTTGGTACAGTTCTATCCTGTTGAATATAGTTTTGTCTTGTGTTGGATCAAATTACCATTGATAACTGACTTGAGATGTGGCATATGAGACATGATTAAAGATCTATCTATCTATGATTTTTCTAAAGTACAGATCTAACTGTATCACTCCCTACTCAATAAATCCCAATGACTCCCTATTACTTCCAAGATAAAATGTAAAATCATCAATTTGGCATTTAAAGCTCTTTACAACCTAAGACCTTCCCACGTTCCCACCTTCCCAATCTTCTTATATTTCACAGCCCTCCATGCACTCTATCATCCATCTACACTGACCTACTTGCCATTCCTCAAAAATGACCCTGCATCTCCCATCTTGACGATTTGTACTGACTGGTGGTCCTCTATTCTTGGAATGTTCTCCCTTCTCATCTCTGCTCTCAGTTTCCCTAGCTTTCTTCAAGACTCATCCCAGAGTCTATCTTCTGCAGGAGGTTGTCTTTGTCCCCTCCTTTACCGTCACTCCCAACTATTAGTGCCCTTTCCTGAAATTAGCTCCCATTTACATTGTAGATATCTTGTATGTAGGCAGCAAGGTGGTGCAATGTATAGAGCACTGGGTTGGAAATCATGAAAAATCATGTTCCTAGGTTCAAATATGGCCTCAGACGCTTACTAGCTATGTGACCTTAGCCAAGTCACTTAACCCTGTTCACCTCAGTTTCCTCATCTATGAAATGAGCTATAGAAGGAAATAGCAAACCACTCCAGTATCTTTGCCAAGAAAATCCCAAATGGGGTCATGAAGAGTCAGACATGACTGAACAACATCCTATCTTGTATGTACATAGTTATTTTCATGTTGTGCTTCTTATCAGACCATGAGCTCCTTGAAGCCAGGGGCTATTTTTGCCTTTTTCCCCCCAGCCCTTAACACATTGCCTGACACAAAGTAATCACTTAATAAATAATTGTTGACTGACTGTTGCCTGAGCACTGTACCAATAGCCACAAAACATGAAAAGATCCAGAAGATGGCCTTGAGAGTTCTTAGCAGATCTCCTGTGGAGAGTTTCCATAAAGACATACATAAGAATCTTACAACATTTGAGGGTATGGATGGCTTTGGCTGTATACTAGCAGAGGAAGTAGCCATATGACTGAAGCATGTATGTCATGCTGCCATCTTATGAACAAGTAAGAGAAGAGAAGGTCTTCAAGGCCACCCCATGGAAAGAATCCATGACCCTTGCACTAGAAGGACTGGGAGACCAGATTATTGGTACATCTAGGAAGGTTGCTTCTTGACCCTATCTCTTCTGAGTCCCGTTTCCACATCATGTAGCTCAGGTCTTCTGACCCTTGACCCTTACTACTACACCAAGCTACTACTTACAGTGAGCTTCTAACCAATAACTTACACCTGAGCAAGATGGGGGCAATCAGGTTGAAAGTGAGAGTAAAGTTGGTGCAGCGAGTTGGTGCAGTAGATAGAGCACCAACCCCGGAGTCAGGAGGACCTGAGTTCAAATCTGGCCTCAGACACATAACACTCACTAGCTGTGTGACTCTGGGCAAGTCACTTAACCCCAAATGCCTCACCTAAAAAAAAGTGAGAGTAAAGTACTAGATGATGCTCATAGAGTACACTAACTTCAATTCTATTCAACAAGTATTTATTGAGATGTACTATGTGTACTTGGCGTGGTTATAGGGCTACAGAAACAAAAAATAACTGGTCCCTGACCTCAAGAAACTTACATTCTACTGGGTAATACATGTTGAAAGATAAATAAATAGAAAAAACAGACAAATACAAAGGAATTTGGAGGAAGGACTGGGGAAAATAGCAAAGGTTTCTCAAAAGGAGTGACCCTTGAGCTGAGCCTCAAAGAGAGCTAGGGGTTCTAAAAGGTGGAAATGAAGAGGAAGAGCATTCTAGGTTCTATCTGAGCCTCAAAACTTTGTTATAATTTCTGATTACCACTCTGGGCTATTTCCCCATTCATATAGTAAGTACTTACTACGTGACAGGCACTGTTAAGCACTTTAAAATAATATCTTATTTAATCCTCACAATAACCCTGCAAAATCAGGTGCTATTATTATCCCCATTTTACTTGAGGAAACTGAGGCAAACAAACGTTAAGTGATGTGACCAGGATCACACAGCTACCAAGTGTCCGAGGCTGGATTTGAACTCAGGTCATCCTAACTCTGGGTCCAACATTTAATTCACTGCACTACCTGGATGCCGGTAGTTTGACCATGGGGCCACTTCCGTAGTGAAGTTCTTTCAAGGTCCCTTTGTACATGGATCTCAGATGGGAACTTTGGAGGTCTGGGAAGATGGTTCTCTAGGGAAAGGGGAGGCTAGTTTGGTTAGATGTTTCTCACAGCTACACAACTAAGGTGGGAGATGGAATGCAGTTAAGCCAGAAAGTTGAGTTTGTAAAGGGGAGTGATGTGTAATCAGTCTGGAAAGACAAGCTAGATCCAGAGTCTGAAGGGCTTTAAATGACAAGCAAATGAGTTTATATTTTATGCTAGAGGTAATAGGGATCCCTTGAAACTTCTTGACCAGAGGAGTGATATGCTCAGACCTGCATGGTTCTAGAATATCAATTTGGTCACTGCGTAGGAGATGGATTAGAGAGAGGAAAAATGTGAGGCAGACACCAATTAGGGTTAGGAGATTATTGCAATAGTCCAAGCCAGAGGTGATAAGAATCTGAACTAAGGCAGTGGCAGCAGTGTGCCAAGAAATGTTTAACAACCGACTTTTGGGGGGGTGGAGTAGGGGAAGGGGAGGGGTAATGTACCCAAGACTTACTTTTAAGTTTAATCTGCATTATTAAGATTTTCCCCATCATTTTATTGTCCAAAAATCAACAAAACAATATATCAAGCCTGCATTTATAGTGTTTGCCGATTTCTGAGATTTAAAGACTCACACTGAAAACATAATAATGGGGGAGGGGTATAGTACACAAACTGGTTTCAACAGGCCCCTGGTCAATGGCAGTGTGAATGAAGAAATGGGGAAGGATGCAAGAGATGCTACAGAAATAGAAGCAACAAGCCTTGGCAAATAATTGGGCCGGAGGGTGAGGGAGAGGGAGGAGGAAGAACAGGAATGACTCCCAGGTCAGGAACTTGGATGATGAATAGCGGAGACTGCAACAAAGACAAAGCTATCTAGGGGCAGCTGGGTGATGCACTGGATAGAGTACCAGGCCTGGAGGCAGGAAGACCTGACTTCAAATCCAGCCTCATACACTTATTAGCTGGGTGACCCTGGGCAAGTCACTTAACCCTGCTAGCCTCAGTTTCCTTGTCTGTAAAATGAGCTGGAGAAGGAAATGGCAAACCACTCCAATATCTTTGCCAAGAAAACTCAAAAGGGGTCATGAAGAGTTGAACACGACTGAAAATGACTAACCAGCAACAAAGACAATGAAATTAAGAGTAAAGGTAGGTTTGGAAAGGAAGATAATGAGGCTGAAAGGTGAGACTAGTAATAGATGAATAAAGGGGGGTGGTAAGTAGCTTTGAAAGGAGTGGCATTAGGGCCATTTACCTCCCTATGGCACTACAGGGACGAAGGAGTTAACAGAGTTAACAGGAGAGCAGAAATCAAGCTCAAATCAAGCTCAAAGTCCACTCACCAAACACAGCTATCACCAACTATATCTTCTCTAACTGTTGGGACAAAGTCCAAATTACTGAAAAAAATCAAGCCCTGGGACGAATTGCCTCCCCCTTCCTCCACTGCCCAAACTGTGTGTCACTACCCATCCCAGAGATTCTTCATGCCAACCATCTCTCCCCCACCCCCATGTTGCCTTTCCTTGGCTCTCCAGACCAGCCCAGACCTGCCAGGCAGCAGGTATTATGGAAGACTGACAGAAGGGAAAGGAAAGAGGACTCAGCAGGATTAGCAGGAGTAAATGAGTGGATTGATCCTTGAGGTCAGGGCCAGGAATCTCTGGTTCCTTTCCTCTGACTTTTATTATTTTAAATTGCTGCTTTCATGGGGAGGCGGTTTAGCCAAGGGAAAAGCAAAGCTGGAGTTAGGAGTCAGGAGACCTGGGTTCTAATCCCTGATCTTCCAGGTCCACTAATGAGCTAGGGTGACTCTAAGTTTGGGGAATGAGGAAGGCAGTGTCTGGACTGGGTGAGTAGCGCATGACTATTTATAAAACATTAAATCACACTTTCCCAGCACTTCAGGGAGTTAGATGGGAAAAAAAGAGCCGTTTGTCCCCTATCAGCCGAGTGCCAAGCATGACACAGGGGAGGGGTGTATAACGCAATTAGTTACTGCTTAAAACAGTCCTTGCCCATGAGGAGATTATACTTTAGCTGAGGAGACAGGGACACGAACAAATTAACTAACAAAATCGGGAAATGCAGGGTGCTACAGGCTATACGTGCTTTAAGAGTTCCAAAGAAGGAGAGGCCACATTAGGTCAGAATGGGTCTGGAGGGCTTCACAGAAGTGGAAGAGGTTAGGCCTTGAAGAGCAGGTAGGATGTAGGCTGGTAGCAGAATGGTACAAACAATGGTTCTCCCATTAGAATAAAAGTTCTTTGAAGGTGGGAATTGTTTCACTTTGTCTAAGTATCCCTAGCCTTGAATAGTCACTGAAATGTAGGGACTATCACAACATAGTGAATGATAATAATATTAATAATAAGCATTTATATAGCACTTTAAGGTTTGCAAAGTGCTTTATGAATATTATCTTTTTCATTCTTCTTGATCATCACAACAATCATGGGAAGTAGGCACTATTATTATTATACCCGTTTTACAGATGAAATAACTGAGGCAGACAGCGGCCAGATTTGAACTCAGGTCTTCCTGATTCCAAGTCCAGAGATCTATCTACTGTGCCACCTAGCCAAGTAGGCCCTCATTAAGTGCTTGTTAGTTCACTGAGGTAAGAATATCGGAGTTGTGGGGCAGCTAGGTGGCATAGTGAATAGAGCACTGGCCCTGAATTCAGGACGAAATGAGTTCAAATCTGGCCTCAGACACTTGACACTTACTAGCTGTGTGACCCTGGGCAAGTCACTTCACCCCATTGCCTCACCTCTCCCCGCCAAAAAAAGAAAGACAGGTCTAATCTAGGAGTGTGTGGATGGGAATGGGAAAAGAAGAGCTGGACAAATACATTATTAAAAGAAGTCTACCATCTTTAGTGATTGATTAGCTGTGGACAGTGGGACATAGGAAAGAATGAAAGAATGCTGACATTTTGAGCCTCTATGACTAGCTTAAAGAAGTCAGGCCTGGAACAGAATGCAGTTAAGATGCTGAGTTGGTTGAGTTTGAGGGGATGATTGGACACTTGGATAGAAAGGTTTGTCATTTGAAAGACAAGCTACCTGAGGCAATTGGGTGGAACAGCGGATTGAGAGTTGGACTTGGAGTTTAGACAACTTGACTTCAAATCCTGCCAGATACCAGGTAACCCTGGGCAAGTCATTTAACTTCTCTCAGCCTCAGTTTCCTCATCTGTAAAATGGAGATAATAATAGCACCTACCTCATAGGGTTGTTGTGACAATCTAATGAGCCACAAAATATATGTATAGTGCTTGTAAACCTTAAAGCACAAAACAAATGCTGGCTTCTGTTGTTGTTGTTCTTGTTACTGAAATTATGAGAGTCGAGTTTGGGACAGAGATCTGAACTAAAGCCCTACATGTAGAAGTCATCTTCAAAGTAGCAAGTTCTCTGAAGAGATACATGGAAAATGAGGAGGCCCTGAAATTCAGAGTGCTAGAGGCCCATCTTATAGCATTAAATAAACCTATATAATCACATTATTACAGTCAGAAAGGACCTCAGAAGTCACCTATTCCAACCCATACCTGAACAGAAATCCCCTCTATCCAATGAATGGCACCCCAGCCTTTGCTTGAAGTTCTCTGGAGTGGGGGAAGATATTGGCTCCCAAGGCAGCCAACCCCATTTAGGGATAGTTCTAATTTTCTTTCTAAGCCAAGCCCAAATTTGGGCTTTGCAGATCTTCGCAATTTCTACTCATTGTCCCTAAGCGTCCCCTCTGGGTTCAAATAAAACATGTCTGAGGTATTTTCCCTACATTATTTTTTCTCCTCTGGACTAGTCATTCCCAATTCCTTTTGCATTCTTGTACTACATATGGCCTTCTTTCAAGGCACTCCACCATGCTGGTTGACATCTTAAGGATAGTCTCTTTTCATCTCTCTAATCTCTAACATTCTTCCTAAAATATGGTACCCAGAATTGAATTTAATACTCTTGATATGTTCTAGCCAGAACAAGGCACAACAGGATCATCACCTTTCACTCGTTAGGCTGCCATATTTTGACTGACTCACTAAGCTTACAGTGCCCTAAAGCCCCAGATCTTCTTCCTGTAGGAGACCACAAACACTGACTTTCAATGCATACGTGGCAAAGATAGGATGGCACAGAGGAAACAAAACTGAAATGTGGATTATTTGAAGGAAGACTTCATCATGAAACAAGAACAAAGAAAAGGAGAGCAGAGTGGGAGGGGGGAGGTAGCAGATAATGTCTTAAATAACCTAGACAATCTTTCCTACCACCCCCCACAAACCCTATATTACATCAGGAGTGACCTTAGTACCCTTCTCTGAGGTATCTAGTTAGCTGAAAGTAGAAAATGGTTACTCAAATCCTCCCCCATACCCCTAAATCAGCCAGTAGACATTTCAACACCTCCCCCAAGCACAGAATAAACAATTGACTATCAAGAAAATCTTTTAAATCGGTGTTTATTTCCTAAACATGTCAGTTCTCCAAGGACATAGTCTATACCTTCCATATCTTCCACATTGTGGGTTACTCTAAAACATTTATTACAGAATATTTTTGTAGCAAAGACTGTCCCCCACACATAGCATGGAGTGTTGTTCTGTGGCTCAAAGGAAGGCATAATAGACATCTTTAGTCTCTTCTCCCCCCAGCCTTCTGCAAGGATGAGGAAATTTTATTTCTTGCCAAGAGAAGCAAGAGATTGGGGTCAGAAGCCTAGCCACTCTGCTCTCCTCAAAGAAAGAAGATACCAGGCTAGAATTTTATTTATCCACTCTCTTAAATACTATTAGTCTAGGGGATGTGGTTTCCAGATTCAAGTTAAACTTTTGGTCACTGTTCATTAGGGGGTAGCAGAACCCCAAGTTTTATACCCAAGCTCCATTCTCACTAAATACCAGCTCCATAATGAATACATAATGAATAGTCAGTAACCAAGAAACTCATTTACCCAAATTGATAGCAAATCAGATATCAGAGAAAGTATACATAGGAAAATATATACCAGATAATATAGGGTGAAGGAGCTCTCTCATTGGGAGTGAAATGGCTCATTTCAACCAAGAGAGACATTCAGGATCTCAAAGTCTTTAGTGTGACAATCTAGGGATAGGGACATGATGGAGACACTAGCTTCTCTCATGTCAGCTTATTCCTAGAATCCTGTTTTACTTTCAGCAACCTGAAGTGATCTTCTTTCTCAAAGCTGGAAGTGAGAAGCACCCACATTGACTATAGAAGCCAAAGAGACTAGAAAAGTCTGGCTTTCTTCTGTCTCCTGCTCTGGACAACTCCACTCTGGCCCTCGCATGAGTTTATTTCTACCAATGAAGAGAGAATCTCAACAACTGACTTTGAGACTTAGGTTATATTGTATATCTATAACTCCTTGCCTTTAAAAAATCCAAAAGTTCTTTCATACAAAACAACACACCTCCCATAACCTTCTTGCATCCTCTCATGTAAGTTCCTTGAAGGCAAAGACAGGAATTTTTTGTCTTTATGTTCCTAGAAACCAGAAACTAGCCTCAATCATTTTGGGGAAGGGAGTGACTTGAGATTTCATGAGTGAATGGAGTTTCTGCCAAGGGCCTTTCTCTGCCTTCTGGTACCTTCTCTACAATCCGTAGTCTTGTAGGAACATCTACAGTTATCCTGATCTATATCTTGCCACTGGACCCAGATGGCTCCAGAGGAGAAAATTAGGCTGGTGACTTTGCATAGCCCTGCCTCACTTAAATCTAATTCACTTGCATGTCATGGTATCACCTTCCTGATGTCATGGTCCTCTTCAAGAGCAAAGGACAAACAACAACAACAACGATCTTAGAAAGTTTCCTGAGTGGTGAGTACCTGCCCAGAGTCACACAGTCAGCTTACGTCAGAGGCCAGACTTTAACCCAGGTTTCCCTGACTCACACTCTGCTGCTAAGCCACACTGCTCTTTGGCCTTGAATATATTGGGCATTAAATAAATATTTGCTGAATTGAATTGAAACCAAAAAAAAAAAAATCAAAGCACTTTAGAGCTAGAAAAAAAATCATCTAGTCTCAGTTTCTCCCTCTCTGCCCTCCCCTCATTTAATGTGATAAATCTTGGAACTAGAACCAAGATCTATGTTTGAATTCTTCCTTCTTCACTGTTAGCTGTGTGATCTGAGCCTGAGTTTCCTCATCTGTAAAATGAAAATAACAAAACCTGTAGTGCTTATCTCACAAAGCCATTGTGGTGTGTATCAAATGAGATAATATATGCAAATTGCCTTGTATACTTTAAAGTGATAAATATGTATACATAATATATACACACATATGTATACATGTGTATATGTGTACATATGCGTATGCATATGTGTGCACAGTGATCATTACTGTTTTTGTTCTGCCTTACCAAAAGACTGAGAATTAACCTCCTGAGAATGTCTCACAGAAAGTCAATGGCAAAAAAGTGACTGGGAATCCTATTTCTGGCTGTGCCGTCCTTTCCACTGGAATCTAACATCCTAACCTCTGAGATTCAGGCAGAAACTCCAGAGAAATCCAGGAAACAAAAAACAGAATAAAACCTCAGGTCTCTGAATCTGAATCCCAGTTTCCCCAGGGAGATCCTGTGTGACCCTATTATAAGTCATGGCTACTCTCTGAATTCCATTTCCCTCAATCTTCATAATAAAGTGCTAGAGGAGGAGGTGGAAAAGGGGGTCAGAGCTGAGAACAGCCAGAGTCCCAAGGTTAAGATACTAAAAACAAATGATCATCCGGGCTGTACTTGGTCAATGGCAGAATCCTTTGCACCTTAATTATACCACAATTTTCTGAACCTCTGGTTTCACTGTACCTGCATTTTAACAGGGTCTCCTTGGAAACAATGTTTCATTAACCCAAAGGAATGGTCTGATGGGGACAATTGCATACACAATGTCAAAAAAAAAATGGAATCAGTCAATAAATGCTTATTAAGTTCCTACTATGTTCCAGGCACTATGCTAAGTACTGGAAATACAAAAAGAGGCAAAAAGACAATCCCTGCCTTCAAGGAACTCACAATCCAAATGGAGGTGGAGGAAGGTAAAAATTTTAGTGCCTGTTCCATCACCCCACATAGGGAAGAAAAGGGAATGGTCATATATAAGTATTGGTAATGGTAAGTAATGGTCATAAATAAGTATTTATTAAGCACCTACTATATGCCTAGCACTATGCTAAGTGTTTTACAAATATCATCTCATTTGATTCTTATAACAACCCTGTAAAGTAGATGTTATTATGATCTCCATTTTACAGTTGAGGAAAATGAGGCAGACAGAGGTTAAGTGACTTGCCCAGGGTCACACAGTAGTAAATGTCTGAGGCAGTATTGAAGTCAGGTCTTCTGACTCTAGGCCGGGTGCTCTATCCATTGCACCACCTCCACAGACATAGTTAATGATTCTGTACCTTTTCTTTGCAAAGTTGATCAACTGAAGTAACTGCCTTGAGCTAGAAGCCAAGCTAGAAGGTCAAAAGTTATTCATTCATTCATGTAGGCCACCCCAAATGCACTTAATTAAGAATCTACCCTGTGTGTGATGCTTGAGATAGGAAGACAGAAACAATCTTTGCCCTCAAGAAGCACATATACATGTGTGTATGCATGTGTGTGTGTATATATGTGTGTGTGTGTGCATATTACACATACATATATGTGTATACATATATAAACATATATTTGTATAAACATACCCATGTATGTGTACCCCAGAGGTGGCAGTGCCACCCCTCAAGGGGAGGGGAAGGTCTGAGGAATGGTCCACTTATGGTAAGAACTCTGTGTGTGTTTGTGTGTGTGTGTGTGTGTTTGTGTGTGTGTAGAAAGAGTCATTCTCTCTCCATATGTTATATTATAATCTGTATATATACTTTGCAATATATATAGTACATATACATATATACTACAAAGTATATATGTATATGTGTATATATATATATACTTTGTAATATATGTGTTTCCTTTTTATATAGTTCATACATACACACAAAGATAGGAAATATATAAAAAGAAAATGCGAAGTAATATGGGGGAGGGGAAATGGAGGAGCTGGACAACAGTGAGAATCAAGAAAAATCTGTAGTGGGCAAAGTTGGCTGATCTGATCCTTGAAGGAAGTTAGGGATAAGGCTCTGATGACATACCCTCTTGTTCCCCAAACTGGGGGGATTTCAACTCTGTATAAACCTTGAGAAAGAATTGTAAAGTTTGCTTTGAAGACTATTAAGTTCCAAGCCTCCAGCAAGGCTATTAAGTAATAGATAAAGAGAAGCTCTCTAGAGAACAAAAGCTCCAAACCCACAAAATTAGCAACTAAAGAAGTATTGAGAGCTCAAAACATCAATGGTGGAGGTAAATGACATTAACAACTTGAGAACAAGGGGTAGGAGCAAGAAAAATAGTAACCATTCTCATTAGCAATAATAACTGAGATTCAGAGAGGCTGATAGAGCCCTTTTAAGTTTGCAAAATGCCTTGCATCTCACTTGAGCCCCACAACAACCCTGTGAGGAAAATACTACAAATATTATTGTCCCCATTTCACAGGTGAGACTGGGATAAAGAGGAGTTAAATGATCTTGCCAAGGACTAGAGCTTCTCAGAGTCCAGAAGAAGGTTGCTGTAGGCTAGAATGAGTCAGGAAGGAGGGGGGTGGTTTACAGTGGAAAGGGCACTACTTCTAGAGACAGAAGGGCTGGATTCAAATACTGCCTCTGAAGCTTACTACCTATATGACATTGGGCAAGTCACTTAACTTCCTTGGGCTTCAGTTTCCTCATCTGTAAAGTGAAGGACTTCGGTTAGATGATCTGGGGTCTCTTCCAGCTCTAGATACTATTAGTGGGTTATCTGGGCCTTAAAGAATGGGTAGGATTTGGGCAGGTAGCAGAATAGCCCAGATGGTTCCTTTATTAGAAGACAAGCCCCTTGAGAGCAGTGATTGTTTCATCTTGTTTTTGTATCCCTAGCCTAGCATAATGCCTGAAACAGTAGACACTTGGTATGTGCTTGTTGACTGATTAAAATCAGGAATATTCAAGAGAACATGCCTGCAAATAGCTCAGAGAGACACAGGAGGAACAGAAGGAAGAATAGAATCAAAACTAATTCATTCATTCAAAAAGGATTTATTAAGCCAAGTCGTGTATTAAAGGACAAAGATACAAATACAAAAAGGAAATAGTTCCTGTCCTCAAAGAGGTTCTTTTCGACTGGCAATGCATTCTTTAAATAGCAAACATATTTATACCTAACAACCCCTCACCATTCTAAGTAAAATTGCCCACCATTTTACCATCTTCTACACAGAAGGGGGAAAGGAACAAGTGGGTGGAGAAAGGGTGGAGGGAGGAACAGTGGGGGACAGAAGGTGGGTCATGTGGAGTCCTGTGACCAGAATCCAGGGGTACAGAGGGGACAGAGGATCCTCCCATGGTATGCTAGCTGGTGGCAACAGCAATCAAGGAGTTCATATGAGGCAAAAAAGGACAAGATAAAGAAGATCCGGGAAGTGAAAATACAGTAGATTCCCATGATCCCATTTTGCTACAAGGTGACTTGGAGGCAAAGGAAAACATTGAGAGTTGGCAAAGATCTTCTGGGTCCTCTGGTCCAATTCCCCCTTATTTTATACTTGGGAAAATTGAGACCCAGGCATATTAAGTACATGCTCCAGGTAGAGAGTTACAAGGTCAGGATTTGAACCCAAGCCACTATCCTAGTCTACTTCACCCTTTGGTCTCTCTTTTCCAAAACCCAAGAAACTTTCCCTCCTCTGAACGTCCCTGTCCCATAGTCAATAATAACTAGTGTATTCTGGAGGGGAAAAAAATAGTGAAAATGCGATATTAAGGCTCTGTTCTCTTAATCAAACTGCCATCTGAGTAATAATTATACGGGAAACAGCTGAGTGACTCAAAAGGCTCTCCCATCCCCCACTTCCACCCCCTCAGACCTCTCTCTGAGAGCTGCCTGCCACCAGAACACCACCACAAAGGTATAGCCACCATCTTTTCTGACCTTGCAGCATTTCAAAGCATTGCTTCCGATCAGTGGGAAAAGCTCCTTACTAGTGGGAGGGGGTGGGGGCTGGGGAGAAAAGAATCAGTCATGGCATTACTACTAATAACAGCAGGCCGATGAGTGTGAAAGGGCATAATTAGTGCTCAATTTCTTCTCTACAGACAATGGACAGCCTGTGGTGGAAACAGACCATTCTGAGACTCAAAGGAAGAAACTCTACTTTTTCCTCCTGTCTCTAATCCTCTGTTCCCTTTCCTTGTCAGATGCTCTAGTCCTACAACTGGGAACATCAGCATAGCCACTGGTAACTCTCTCTCTCTCTCTCTCTCTCTCTCTCTCACACACACACACACACACACACACACACACACACACACACATAGTTTCTCCTTTCAAACCTGACATTGTTCTGGGAAGGACCTTAGAGGCCATCTAGCCCAACCTCCTCATTTTATAGATGAGAACACTGAAGCCCAGGGAAGTTAAGTAGCCTGCCTGAAGTCAAATAGGTAATAAACATCAGAGGTAAGATTTGAACTCAGGTCCTCTGACTCCTGGGCAGCTAGGTAGTGCAGTGGAAAGAGTGCCAGGCTTGAAGTCAGGAAGACTCATCTTTGTGAGTTCAAATCCAGGCTCAGACATTTACTAGTTGTGTGACCCTGGGCAAGTCACTCTGTTTACCTCAGTTTCCTCATCTGTAAAATGAACTGGAGAAGGAATGGCACACTACTTTGCCAAGAAAACCCCAAATGGGGTCACAAAGAGATGTAACTGCAATGACTAACAATAAAACCTCTGTCTTCAGAGCTAGTACTCACCAGTACTCTTTCCATGAGCTTGGTTTAGCTCTGTATTCTCAACCCCAAGTAGTCTTACACTAATTATAAATAGTTGACAGTGTAATGGCTGGAATGGCAGACTTGGAATTAGGAACACTTGAGCTTGAATCCTGCTTCAAAACAATGACTAACTATGTGACTCTGGACAAGTCACTGGACCCTTCTCAGCTTCAGTTCTCTCATCTATAAAGTAGTAAATTAGTAAAGTAAATTCTCACTATAACAAAATATACCTTAAAGGGTTGTTGTGAGGATAAAATGAGTTAACATTTGTAACATGCTTTATAAATCTTAAAGCATTATATAACTATTAGTTAACAATAATAGTAATGGTAATAATCATTCTGGATTTCAAATCACCCTTTGTGGCCATGAAATAACCCTCAGTAGAATAGCTAGGCTTAGATTAAATGACTATGTAACCTTCATGGAAAACCCAGGTTCTGGGGGTATCCATTTCTACTTTCAAAAGCAGCACTGGCTCAGCCACAAATGGAGTTGATCAAATAAGGCTCTGCTACCTTATCTCATGTTTGTTGCCCACTCATGTGTTAAACCCAGTACAGTACACAGTGAAACCACAGTCACTATTATGAAAGGCTGAAACACTAGAGGAGCTATAATGTCCCCAGTCTACTGAGGGTCAGAAGTGTGGATATTCCTTCTTTGTCTCATCTGAATAAGAGGTAAATCACCATGCCTTCCACAAAGTAAGTTATTTGATAAATGTTTGTTGAAGGAATGAATAAATAAACCAGTGGCAAACTACATTACAAAGGCATGAGGGGAGACACCAGAAAGAATTTCCTGATAGAAAAAGATATGAAGAATGGGTAAGGTATATTCTGTCTGGAGCCATGAATTCAGTAACAGCCTCTAGAAGACCCTCTCAATCCTAGAAAGGTAGTGATAGAATTAATTATGCTTCAAGAAAATTCAAAACAGCAAGTATAGCAATCATGATCTCAAACAAGCCAATAGCAAAAAATAGAGATGGTTAAAATAAACATGGAGAGTGTATTTGCTTAAATGCACCATCAATAATGAAATAATATCAATACTTAATATATATGCACTGAATGACATAGACCTAAGTACTTGAAGGGAAAACTAACTGAACTACAGGGAAAAATAGACAACAAAACTATAGTAGTTGGGGACCTTAACATGCCCCTTTCAGACCTAGAAAAAACTAACAAAAGTAAAATTACAAAACTACTAAGTACATAAATAGAATTTTAGAAAAGTCAAATATAATAGTTCTATGGTGATTACTAAATGGGATTAGAAAGGAATATAAATATTTCTCAGTCATCCATGGCACCTTTATAAAGGGCAGAGATGGTAGAGTACTTAGAGGTACATCCTTTAACTATTAACTAGGTGTCACAATGTAAAGAATGCCAAGTCTGAAGTCAAGAAAACCTGATTTCAAATCCAGCCTCAGACACTTACTAGCTGTGTGGACCTGGGCAAGTCACTTAATCTTGTTTGCCTCAGTTTCCTCATCTGTAAAATAAGCTGGTGAAGGAAATGGCAAACCACTCTGGTGTCTTTGCCAAGAAAACCCCAAATGGGATAATGAAGAATTGAACATGATTGAAACAACTGAAAAACAACACCTTCATAAAAAGGAAAAGCCCAGAGACAAACATGACTTTACATGATGTTTAACTTCTTCTGGTTCTCCTTATAGGATCAATAGACCCCTCTCAAGTTTACTCCTAAAAAACATACCACAGAGAATCAGAATCATAGCTCTTAATCATACCATAAAACTGGTGGCTGATATATGTCTTTGAGGCAAACCGGAACCCCAAGTTTATTTCCTTTACAAGGAGAGCCCAAGGCATGAGGTGGTATTATATATTGGAGGAATTACATAAGGCCCTAGCAGAAAGTTGGAATTCACTAATGAGAGAGGAATAAGTATATTGATTGTTTACACAATTATTGTGCATCCTTGATGTGTTTTCCACATTTACTGTGGAGTGAAATAAAGGCTGTACTGTTCCTGATATGCATAATTACCTTGAATGTTTGTATAAAAGCTGGGGACTCTTTTATCCACATTTGTAGAAATCTACATAAGATATATTTATATTTTAAGATTTCCAAAACTCAAACATAGCTGAAGGCAAGATGAGCCAAGGAATACTCTTATGGAGGGCAGCCTCCAAGATTGAGCTCAGTCTGTATAAATGCAAAGCTTTTGGTACTGGACCACAAGTTATATATCCAAAATTAAGAACAGTTCCACAAGGTATAATAACCTCTGTAAAACCAATCACCGTCTCTACCTTCTTCCAGTGAACTATGAGCTTCCCCTTCCCTCTTGCTGGTCCCACCCACGCCTAATCCCCTCCAAAAAGAGACTGGGATAAATATTTTGAACTGAAGCAGTCCAAGAGAGAGAAAAAGAATTCTTGCATCCAGATTTCAACGTACCATACCCTCTCCTCAGTCAAGATTCAGCCCACCACTCAAAGAGGCACAATAATACAGTAATATGTTTTCTTTGTGCCTAGTAAAGAGCCATAAATCCTCTGGAAGATAAGTATAAATTGCATTTAAGGAACTCCAAGCACTTCTTGGCTACTTATTATCTTAGTCATCCCCTCCCTGAGAGATAGGCCAAGATGTCACCATGACACTTTATAAGTCCATCATCCTATGATCTTCTTTTTTATCTATTTATTTTTGAGTTTTCAACATTCACTTCCATAAGATCTTGAGTTCCAAATTTTCTCTCCATCTCTCCCCTACCTCCACCCCAAGACAGTGTGCAATTTGATATAGGCTCTACCTATACATTCATATTGAAAATCTTCTTTTCAACCCTAAAGGACCCTCTCAATAGTTTACATGAATAAACTTAAGTCAGGTCCAGGAAGGTGTCTTCTCATAGGTTATATGGAAAATCAAGGATGTAGCTTAAAGAAGAACTGAGAATTGATTCTCAAACCAGAGATCTGTCTCCCGGAATCTCTCTCCTTGAACTGAGCACTGCCCACATTAGCTGCCCTGGCTGTATAGCATCCACAGCTATTCTGAGAGCCAGTAGCATACCTGGGAAATCTTGGACCTGGTGCAAAATGCCCCGGCACTGTCACATTAGGAATAGCAGGGGAAGGAGTAGATCCTGTCTGTGTCACCTTGGGCAAGTCACTGAACATCTTTGGGCCTCATTTTTCTCATCTGTGAAATGACAGGTTTGGCCTAAATCGCCACTACATGTCCCTTCCAGTTCTGTAGCTTTGATCCTCTGATCCTTCAACCTAAACTAGAGCCTTAAGTATCATCTGCATACCCTGGTCAAAGCATTAACAGCAAAATGTCTTAGTTCTGGCTTCTAGATCAGAATAGTTTTCTCAGCCTTATTGAGAAGTCAGAAGGGGTGAAGCTCTCTGTTCCCCCTAAACTCACTGCCCCTAGTATAACTGGAGTTTTTTAAGCCATCACCCCTCTGGTCAGAAGATAACAAATGTTATATCCACATCCTGATGCTGACCCAGCATACATAGTGTGCCATCCTTCTGGCTACAGCCTGCACTCCAGCACCTGGAGGGAGCCCAGGTGTGTCAAACCCCAGTCCTCTCTCCTAGAGAGACCAGGAGGTAAGGGTTCTTCATGTCATGTGATGGAAGGCTAGGGCAGGTGCTTGAATTTGGTGGGCATGTAATATCACCCATATGTTCTGCATTCACCCACCAGGAGGCTGCAGCCATGGGCTTTGCCCACGCACAGCCTGACAGCCAGAAGAGAGGGAGCATAGAACTTAACCCTTTGGCAGCTACTAGAAGGAATGACTTTAAGAAAAGTACTGGCCTAGAAGGTGTTAACTTTGTCCCCCACCAAAGAGATCAAGTGCCATAGATATCACCTGCTTTGTGATACCATATTCATAATGTTCCCTGCTAAAAGACAACAAGAAACTAGGGGTTGGAGGATATGGGGGCGGAGGATGTGGGAGGTGGGGATGGAAAGGACGGAGAGAATTATATAGCTAAAAGGCTTTTTAAGAAAACCAGAGGGATTAGAGGGAGAGAGAAAGGGAGCATTGATGTTTAGAGAAGCTGTTGAGATGGAACTGAGGCTGAGCCCTGAAAGCCCCTGACTGGGTTTAACCATCTCTCAAACCTAACTTCTAAAGACCCATGGGGTCTCTGAGCCTTCATCTATATATAACCTTTTTTCTTCTTCCAAGTACATCAAGTGGACCAAAAACATATCCAGCCCCACAGTCTCAACTCACATCCCAAAATAGGTTCACTTTTCCCTTGCCGAACACATCTCGAGCGCACCCAGACACATACAAATAAACCCCCTCCCCCAAACGCACACACCCAGTACCTTTCGGTTATGAATTCCTGATCCTCCTCCTCCCAGGAACTCCCAGTTCCTCTGCACTGCACCCCCTGCCCAGTCCTGTCCAGGTAACCAGAGCCACAGGCCAGACCATTCCACTGAGGCAAAGCCGACAACTTTCCCCTACCGCCCCTACCCACCCACCGGAATTAAGAGAGGGGAAACTCACGTGGAAGGCAGAAGTGGCAAAGAGTATAGTTCTTCTGGGGGTCTCTCCTAAGCTGGAGTTGGTAAGGTGGAGGATCTAGCAGGACACGTAAGGGGCTGAGCAGTTAGTTGCTTCACCCGGTAGCTGCCTGTGCAGAGTGAGAGGAGAGCTGACAGGTTTCCCCTCTTTCCTCCTCTGAGTTGCTAACCACACCCCTGCTGCTCTGCTACCCACTTCCTTAAAGGGCTGGGTGTGTGGTATGTGTTTGTGTGTGTGTGTGTCAGTGTGTCTGCACCAGTCACTTACCATAAACTCTGAAATAGAAGCTGCTGTCGAATCCCGGAGTTGCTAACAGCGACCTGAATGGAAATTCTGCCACTGCCACTCATTCAAAAGGAGAGGAAACTGAAGTTTTCTGTCTTCGTGAGTTGGGCCCCCTAGCTCTCATCATGCTATCCCCTATTCCTCTGTTCCTCACTGAGCTCTGGAAAACCCACTTTCCAAATTGGGTTCAGGACATAGCCAAGTTTTAGACTTCAAATGCAGGACTGCCAGTTTCTAAGCCCTCCCACCTCATTCATCACTCTGTGCCATAATTCTCCATAAGAGCATAGATTTAGAGCTGGAAAGAACCACGAACGTCATCTAGTCCCTACTTTCAAATAATGAAACTGAGGCACAGAACAACTAAATGATTTACTCATGGTCACACAGGTAAGAAATACTCAGATTTGAACTTAGATCCTCTGGCTCCCTCCCAATCCAGAGCTCTTTGGAGACCCCTTTGGAGGCAGTTTCCCTTTCCCCTTCACTAGGCAGGCAAAATTCTGCCCCTCTTCCAGCCTCCTGCCCCCTTCTTTTAACATCAGCAGGATATAGTGGAAAGAAAGAAGAATTAGGAGACAAAAGTCCTGGGGTCTAATCCCTGTTCAGACCCTGATGACTAGCTGTGTTATCTTGCACAACCTCTCTGGTACCCAACTTCCTCATCTGTAAAATGAATATATTGCACTTGGATGCTGATCTCTAGCATTCCCTTCAGCTCTAACATTTTATTCTATCCTATCAGTTGCTTAGTGAGAGGGGGTGGGTTCTGGCAGGGACAAGGTAGGGGGACAAGTTGGAAAGTAATGGTTCCTTCCTGCTCATGATGTCTCTCCCCCAAGTGCCTGGGAACCTTAGCTCAGGTCTCTTCTTTATTGAAGAGATCTTCCAGAATTCAGATCTGCCACCCCACTTCAATGTGAGTGTTCAATTCTCCCAGGAGATTGAGATATTTAAAGCTTAGGGGGGGGGGGGGGGGGGAGAAGCTTTTTCTAATGGAATGAGGTGCTGATAACATCCTTTAACATGCTTGGAGCTCGTGTCCCTTAGCCAGTTCCTCCCCCAAACAAATCCAACTCAAATTGCCCTATCAAGGAGGCAGGATCAGGATGGCAGCCACCCTCCCTGCCACCAGCATAACCCCCCCACAATCAATCAATCCATAAGCATTTATTAAGTGCCTACTAGGTGCCAAGTACTATTCTAGGATCTGGAACTAAAAATACAAAGAATAGAATAATCCCAACTTTCAAAGCTCATCTTCCACAAACATGGAACTTGGTAGTCTCTATGCCCATGTCTTATTGCCACTGCTGCCAGCAAAGCCGGAGAAGGTTGTGGTGGTATTTAGTGCTGATGGTACTGAAGGGAGCCATTCATTCATTCATTCAAAGAAATATTTACAAAGTGGAAATTAATTGCAGTTAGGATTTAAAACCCAAGTCTGCTAACTCTAGATCTAATGCTCTTTCCATTGTACCATGTTGCCCACCCTTCACAAATCTGTCAAAATAACCTGCCTAGTGTATAGGTCTAATAGGGCACTTTCTCACTTACTAATTTTCAGTGGCTCCCCATTACCTACAATGTAAAACACAAACTCCTTATCTTGGCAAACAAGGCTCTCAGCAATCTGGCTTCAAACTGCCTTATTCCACTTCCCACATACTACATTCTATCCTTACTAGAATATCAGCCATGCTCCCATATCCATTCTGCCCTCGGCCACCTTAAAGCATTTACTCAGACTGTCCCCCATGACTAGAATGGATTCCATCCACATCTCCACCCACTGAAATCCTTCAAGACTCAGCTCAAGTGCCAGCCACCTTCTCCCTAAAGTCTTCCTGCCCCCATTAAAAAAGTAATCCATTCCTCCCTTCTTCCCCAATCTTTCAGCCCTCTTTTTTGGACCTTTCATGTGCATTTGTAACATTCTAACCATGCCCCTACTAGCAGATCCTGCTGCTTACTAGCTTTGTGACCTTGAATCAATCACTTGGCATGTCTAGGCCTCAGGTTTCTTATCTATAAAATAAGGGAGTTGAATTAAGTGGCCTCTGAGGTCCCTTCCAGTCTTATGAACCCAAGCTCTTATGACTGTAAACTCCTTGAGGACAGGAATTACAGCACAGAGTGAGAGACTGCAAATGAGAGAAAAAGGGGAGGAGGGGCGATGATATGCTAGCGCAGAGGCAAAATATGCATGTATTGGTTGGAATAGGATGGAATGGAATGAGACTGAAGTCTTTCTGGGTAAACCTCCCTGTATGAATGTGGTAGTTTCTTTTGTGACCACGAGATGGCACACTGGTTAGCGATATTATCAAGTGCTCAACTACACTCTTCGTATAGCTGAAGGTGAAACTACTGACCAGATTTTCCAGATGAGCAGTTGTATTTGCTCTCATCCAGTCACACTTTCTCATCATCAGCTCCACCTAGTGACCAATAGCATCCATCTGGGAGATGGTGAGCAAGGCAAACAAATGGGGAAGCCCAGCTAGGGACTAGGCCTAGGATCATCAAGCGTAGATTTAGAACTGAAAGCAGCATCGGAAACCATCTGGTCCAACTCCCTTATTTTGTATTTGAGAAAACTGAGGTCAAGGAGGGTTAAGTGTCTTGCTCAAGGTCACACAAGTGATAAAGGTATGATTTGAATTCAGGTCCCTGTACCACACTACAGCTGGATATACACTTCATAAGTAATGATGATAACAATTACTATTAATGATATTTATTAATAATAGTATATCATCTAATTTATATTAATATTTTGTGTTATTTGCAACATTATTAATGTAAATAATGATTAATAACTGACATTTATATAATGCTTTACAGTCTTCAAAATTCTTTAAATATATTCTAACCAGTGGTGTGTCGATAAATGTTTAACAAATGCCTCTCTAAAAAAATGTGTACCCGACACATTTTTAAGTTTAATCTGCATTATTAACATTTTTTCTGTCACTTTCTTAAGTCCAGACAATCAACAAAACAATAAGCCAGGCATAAATGCCCACACTGAAAATTAGACAATGGGTTCCAGTTAGAGCTGGCTCCAACCCATCCCCTTTACAACTCACATTAATCAATGGCAAGTTTTTATAAGTGCTTAGTATATGCCCGTATGGCACGAGGCTAAAAGGTCAGGATACAAAGACAAAGGTGAAACACTTTCTGCCCTTAAGGAACTTAAATTCTAACTAGGAAAACAATCTGCAGGTGCACATATGCCTTTACAACATGTGCAATGCCTGGCACACAGTAGACACTTAATAACTGTTTATTGACTGAATGACACATAAAAGTATATTTAGAGTACTGAAAACAAAGGTTCGATCTTCTGAGCTTATCAATTTATTTAGCAATGCATGGCAATTGCTGAACAAAGCAGGACCAGGTCTCTATCTCAACTTGGGCCTGGACCCCAAATACAGAGGCAGAGAGACTTCTATACATTAAAACAATTGCTCAAATAAGGCCAATTAGTTAAAAGGAAACAATACGACATTAGATAATCTGATTTCTAATGGGATGAAAGATTAGGGACTTTCCAAACTGGGAGGTGGAGAGCGAACAGGTGAAATTCTCTGAATTCAGAAAAAGAGGTATCTCACTCCCTTTCCAAGTGCCTATAAACAATCAAAGGACACATGGAAACAACAGCTGATTGATCAGTACAGGGCTAGTTTTCAGATAAGACACACAGATCTCTTGAGATTTATAATTGTGAGAAAACTCCTTGCATCAGTCTTTGAATCTGACTGAGCTTCTGGTCAACATAACTTAGGTCCTTAGTTAAGGGTCTCTAAGCAACAGGGAGAGGTGGTCCAGTTTCCCAGCCACACAGTGCTAGGTTCAAAATTGCAATCAAGTTTTCTCCCAATTTTCATGACTGAACAGTTTTCTCACAGTACAGAATTTTGTCTAGACCTGTAATTGATTAAAAAAAGAACTAACTCCAGAATTGTGTCACAAGATGGAGTTAGTGTGGTTCACTCAATTCCCACTAGCTGTCCTAATCCCCTCAATTGCCTCAGTTTCCTCAGTATAAACAAAATAGATACAAGGTAGCTTGGGGAGAGAAGGCATTAGTACAGCTTGGGATGGGGGAGTAGGAGAGCAGGGGAGGATTAGGAAAGATTTCCGGTAGAACTGGGTGAGTCACAGGACATACAGTCCTAAATTAAGAGCTGAAAGGGATCTTGGAGGTTATCAGGTCTTGAAGGAAACCAGGGATTTCAAGAGAGAGAGGTGGGAAAATGAAAGGAAAAACAACATCTATTAAGCACTTTCTATGTGTCAGGTGCTATGTTAAGAGCTAGAGATATAGATACAAGCAAGATAGTCCCTGTTCTCAAGGAGATTATATTCCAATTGGGAAAGACATTTAGAGGGAAGCAAGGGTCAAAAAGAATAGGGCATGGTAGAGGGTCCAAGTTTGGTGGTATGGTTGGCCAAGGAAATGATGTGATGGGCCCAAGAGTAGGGTAAGGTAAGGCAAAAGCTTACCTATCTGAGACTAGGTCTCAGGGATGGGAGCCCAGTTCCAGTGAGAGGAGGCTGAGTAAGATGCCATAGAGGGAGTGCATTTACGACATAGGGGACAGTTAGTACAAAGGTACAGAGGGGAAAGTAGTATCCTGGGTGCAAAATAGAAAGTAGGCCAGTATATGTGGAATGCAGAGTGAGGGGAGTAATGTATAAGAAAACTGGAAATGTGGGAAGGAGGCAGGATTATAAATGCCAAAGATTTTATTCTAGAGGTCACAGAGCCACTGGTGTTTATTGAGTGGGGGAGGGAGAGTATTACATTGTCAGACTTGCTCTATAGCTGCTTTAAGGATTACAAAGCTTCACAGCAACTCTATATAAAGCAGGTAGGACATAAATCATTCTCCCCATTTTATAGATGAAGAAAATAAGATTCAAAGAAACTTGCCCAAGGTCAGACAGGTGGTACTGCCAGCAGAGCCTGTATTCAAACCTAAATCCTCTGACTCCAAGTATGATCTTTTCTACTGAACAATGATTCTATCTTTGTAATCTAACCAATTAAGCTAACAAGCCATAATTCCAAGTATTACCCTGGGCCTGCCTTCTAATTCAATTCAGTTCTTAGAATTTTAAGATGCCAGAACTAAGGACAGCTCCAGGGTCATGTGGTCACCCATTCACCCAATATTCACTGAATGTCTATAGTAAATGGAAATGTACTGTGCCAGATGCTGGAAGGAGTTACAAAGAAAAATCAGGTTATAATTCAAGTTCTCAAGGAAGTTACATTCTAGTGTGGGTGATAAGTCATAGAAACAGGTAGCAGAGGTTGGAAACCACCATGGGGTCCTTTCAGGAAAACACATGATTCACCAGTGAAAGAATTTGTTGCTTTGGGATAGGGTAGGAAACCCTAGGTCTTCCCTCTGTCATCCCCTGAGAGCTGAAGGGAGGTGGTATCAGCCCTGCATTGGGGGGCTTTGATGGCTATGTCAAAGCCATATCTGAGCCATTGACCACTAAGCCAATTAGAGTGCCTCTTAGAGTCCAACTCCGTGGACCTTAAAAAGTGAGTTCTAAATCTATGAAAATGGTGACCACAGGCTCAATCCCCAACAGGCCATTTGCTTGGCTAGCTCTCTCCATGATATTGGTCACTAGGTAGAGCTGATGAGAAAGTATGGCTCCGCCCTCTCTTTTTTCCATCTGCCAACTGAGTCAGTACTATTGAAGCCTCCCTTAAGTGACTTCCACCACAACAACATGGTAACTTCTTCTACATGGAAGTTGAAACAAGAATTCGGCTAAACAAGCTTTATCCTGGGCCTCTGGCTGCCTCTTCTGTTTCTTTACGTGTCTAATTGTAGGTGACTAAGTGGAAATCCTGATAGGAACCTTCTGAGTAGCGGCTACCTTGGGTTCCTCACCTAGTGCTAGCTGAACTCTGGGAGGAGGCAACTATCCTATGACTTCTTGGAGAAGAACACTGGCAGGAAGATGAGCCCAACATCTGGTATGGCTTACCAGAAGATATGTACTTTGAGGGAGTAAGTACAATGCAATTTAGATGATATGTGAAATGCTTATTTGGCAGTCCCACAAAATGCTTCAAGTTAAGCACCAACCCCCCAGAAAAGTGTAGTGGCAGTTATAAGTTATTGTTGTTCTTTGTCTAATTTTTCTATCAATGAACATTTGTCTTTAAGTATTTCTTAGTATTAAGTAAGTCCCATAGTATTAAGCTGTCCCATAACTAATTTACATTGTACATTGTACATTGTACATTGTACATTGATTATCTTTCTACTCCCTCCCTCCCACTTGGGAACCAAAATGTAAATGTAACCCCAGTCCCAAAGCCCATTGGTATGAGATTTTCTCCCAATTGGTGATCAGTGCCTTGCACCTGTATAAGGTGTGGGGCAGAGTTAGAGCTGGAAAGCTCCAATATCTTCAGTGTTCTTCAAGTTCCCTTCTAGTCACTGAGTCCTTTGGACTTTGGGCAGATCCTGACTTCTAGCTTTGAGAGAAAAGATGAAAGATCCAACCCCACTTCAGGTTGCTAAAGGAAAAGACTCTGGGAAGAAGTCAACATGAGAGGGGCTGGCAGTCTTTATCATATACCTATCTCCATCTTGCTACACTGGAGACCAGGGAACTTCCCCTTAGGTGGAATCCAGGACTCCTTCTCTTGGCTGAGTTGAGTTACTTCACTCCCAGTAAGAGAACTCCTTCACTCTGTATTGTCTGTTATATATTTTCATATGTAGACTTCTCTGATTTCTGTTTTACTACCAATTTGGATAAATGGGTTTCTTGGATAAGTGCTATGTGTATTTATTATGGTACTAGTATTTGGTGGGAAGAGAGTCAAGCCTTGGATATGAAGCTTGGGATCCTGCTTTCCCCCAATAATGGGGGCAGGGAGCAGGAAGCAGGCTGACCTATTATTTCTTACACGCACAGCTCTTCATCTCCTGCCTCCATATCTTTTTACTGGCTATCCCCCATTCCTGAAATATACTTTCTCCTCACCCCTATCTCTCAGCATCCCTAATTTCCATCAATGTTCCACTCAAGCACAACCTTCTACAGGAGGCCTTTCTTGTTCCTCCAAGCTACTAGAGCCTTCCCCATGAAAAGTTTTGCATATACATATACATATATACCTATATATACATATACATACATACATACATACTATATATACATATATATATATATACCTGAGTAGCTAAATGGTACAGTGGATAGAGCACTGGACTTGGAATCAGGAAGACTCATTTTCCTGAGTTCAGATCTGGCCTCAGATATTTACTAGCTGTGTGACCCTGGGCAAGTCACTTAACCCTGTTTGCCTCAGTTCCTCATCTATAAAATGAACTGGAGAAGGAAAATGGCAAACCACTCCACGATCTTTGCCAAGAAAACTCCAAATGGAGTCATTTAGAGTTGGACACAACTGAAACAACTCAACAACTAAACAACAAAAACAACAACAACAAAATAGATGTACCTGTCATTTCCCTCAACCAGACCACAAGCTCCTAGAGGACAAGGTTTGTTCTAACTTTTATCTTTGTATTCCTAATGCCTATCCAGACCCTAGCACATAGTAAATAAGACTAGCACGTAAAAACCTAGCACATAAAAAAAGTTAGGCTCTTAGCGAATGCTTGATTGACTGATGGGATAGGTAGAACAAGTAATATTCTTATTTCACAGATGAGTAAACAGGTCCAGAGGAGTTGAGAATTGTCCAAGGCTCTTCCCCACCCCACTTTTTTGGGGTCAAAATATGTGCTTCCATCTGTGTATGAAACTCCTAGAATGGAAACACCAGGAGGGAGAAGGTGTTTGCTCCAAGAGGAGCTTGCTACCACCCTCTGAATTGTCTACCTAAAGCAAGCCTAGCTGCTGTCACCAGCCCTACCCCCAGTTACAATTCTGCCTAAATAAAAGAGGGCAAGGAGTATTCTTCCCCATTTTACAGAGGATCTAATGAAGTCCTAGAAAGAACACTAACATTGCCCCAGTTCCCAGTGCCTTCCTTTATAAGGCTACCTTCTGTCTGCTCTGTTTATATCTTAGATGCACCAATTTATATACATGTTGACTCCACTATTAGAAGGTAAATGAGGGGCAGCTAGGCAGTACAGTGGATAGAACACCGACCCTCAAGTCAGGAGGACCTGAGTTCAAATTCGACCTCAGACCAAACACTTGACACTTATTAGCTGTGTGACCCTGGGCAAGTCACTTAACCCCAATTGCCTAAAAAAAAAACCAACCAAATGCTATGCTTTTTGCTCCTTTTTTTTTTGTATCCCCAGCACCTAACACAGTGTCTGGCACAGAGTAAGCACTTAAAAAATGTTTGCTGATTGGTTAATTGAATATGAGGAACTCATAACCAAACCTGTAATAAAATTAAAATATCATCTCCTAGGTAGGATCAGTCAGTCAATCAATAAACATTTTTTAAGCACCTACAATGGGCTAAGCACTGGGGATACAAAGACAGAAGTGAGAACAGTCCCTGCTCTCAAGGAGTTTACATTCTATTGGGGTGGAGACAGCATGTATACATTTAGGTATATGTAAGATAGAGTCACTAGACTACCCAGTCCTTTGACCCAGAGATCCTTTATACACACACACACACACACACACACACACACACACACACACACACACA
>NW_020948840.1:23017101-23119175 GCF_900497805.2 Vombatus ursinus | reverse complement strand
CACACACACACACACACACACACACACACACACACACACACACACACTAGAAGACCAAAGAGAGATGTGTATGTGCCAAAATATTCATAGCAGCACTTTCTGTGTTAGCAAAAAAAAACTAGAAAAAAAAGTAGGCCCTCATCCCCAATTAGGGAATAGCCAAAACAAACTGTTACAAGAACACAATGGAATGCTACCGTGCCACAAGGAATTACAAATACAAAGAATTCAGAGAACCGAGGCAGATTGAATTAAGCAGAAACAGGAAAACTATATACACAATGATCACAACAATGTAAATGAAAGGAGCACCAAGGGGGAGGGGACCCTGAATCCTACTTAAAAATAATGAGCAAATTTGACTCCAGAGAAGAGTTGAGAAAATATATTCCCTTCCTTTCGTTGTAAAGATGGGGAACTATGGATGTGAAATGTTATATACTGTAAGGCAGATGATGTTTTAGTCCTGCTGAACTGTTTTCTTTTCTCTTTATTTTTTATTCTTTCTTACAAAAGATGGCTTAGTAATAGCACCTACATCCTAGAGTTGTGGAGCAGCCAGGTAGTGCAGTGACTAGAGCGCTGGGCCTGGAGTCAGGAAGACCTGAGTTCAAATCCAGCCTCAGACGCTGACTAGCTGTGTGATCCTGGGGCAAGTCACTCAACCCTGTTTGTCTCAGTTTCCTCATCTGTAACATCAGCTGGAGAAGAAAATGGCAAACCACTCCATTATCTCTGCCAAGAAAAACACAAATGTGGGGCCATGAAGAGTCAGACACAAGTGAAAGGATTGAACAACAACATCTCAGGGTTGTTATGAGGCTCAAATAAGATATTATTCTTAAAGTCCTTAGCACAGTGCCTTCCTTCATTCCTTTCTCCTTTTCTTTCTTTCCTTCCTTCCTTCTTTCTTCAGTAAGGGAGGGATAGGGATATATTCAGAAATTAATGTTATATAAAAAACAATATATATCAATAAAAATAAGATTTTTTTTAAAGATAGAGAATGCTCCTGTCTTCCTGCCCAGCTTCTCACTCAACTGGTCTTTCCATTCCTCAGGCACACAGGTACCAACATCAAATTTCTTCAGGTCCAGTTCTAATTTGGAAGAACCAGTGCTCTTGAAGTGTTCTCCGCCACAATCTGCTCTCATCTTCCCAGAATTGTCTGTTCAGGCTTGACTGATTAAATTGTATAGATGTCAAGTTCCAACTTTTGCTTTCAATATCCAACTAATACCTTGAATAGACTGAAGTTGCTTCCAGTCAATGCTTGTACTTCAGAGATAACTGGTGGGTCTAAACAAAACCAAAGTCATAGTGTTGCCTTCCTATTGATAACTTCTGTTGGAAACTTCAGGCTTGTTCTGATATATCTGAAATATGCATAGTCCTTGTCACTAAGACCCTGGAGTTCTAACCCTCTCAGAAACTATAAAAGTATTTTCCTCAATGTTTCCTTGAAAAATGATTGGCATACCATGGTCACTTGAGATCCACTCAAGTTTAGAAGCGTTTTTTTTTTGTTTTGGGGGGCTTTTTTTGTATTTTTGTATTTTTTTTAAATTTCCACTCTCACTTCTGCATGGAGTCAAAATGAAATGCACCCATAAGCAACTGGTGAAGTCTGATTCACTGTTTTTGAGGATCAGGGAGGATCATTGCTCTCATTCTGTTTCCCAAACCTGATAACTGGAATGCTGTTTCTGACCATGAACTCTGCATTCTTCTCTTTAGTACATCCATTATTCATACATCCATGCAGGCCAAAGCAGTAGCAGAAAATGCTTTTTGCCTCTGCTGATGGTGTTTTAAACCAGCTGTATTGTGTCCTCTGCGGCCCTGATCTTCTTATCTTCCAAGTGGAATGGTTTTTTCCCAGGTTCTGTCTCTTAACAAGTTTTATGTTTTATTTTTTACTGCTCTTGAATCATTGTGACCAGTGAAATACTAATAATAATAATAATACTTACATAATACTTGCTATGTGCCAAGAACTATGATAAGCTCTTTACAATTATTATCTCATTTGACCCTCACAACAATCCTGGGAGGTAGGTGCTATTATAACCCCATTTTAGAGATGAGGAAACTGAGGCAAGCAAGGGTTAAGTAACTTGCCCAGGGTCACACAGCTAATAAGTGTCTGTTGCCAGATTTGAACTCAGATCCTCCAGATTCTGTGGTCTATCCACTATGCCACCTAGCTGCACTAAGGCAAGTCTTTTGCTTTGTTCCAATGGCCCCTACGTGAAGCATATCTGGCCTTGATGGAAGTTGAATCTTTCTTAATTCGTTCACCTTGTGCACCCCCAATGCATTCTTTGTTTATTTTTGCTCTTCCTAGCAACCACTAACAACAATTATTTTTGGTTGTATATGGCCACATCAGTTCCCCAGTATCTCACCAGTCTCCTTCCCAGTCAACACTTCTGGGTTGGGGAGGGGGGGAGGCAGGAATAGATGGGAACCATTAGGAACATTCAATCTATAAAATGGGGATAATAATAGGACTTAACCTTATAGAATGATTATGAGGACCAAAGGACATAAAATAATTGAGTGCTTTGCAAATCTTAGAGCACTACATAAATGCAAGCTGTCATCATTATGATTGTTGCCATTATTATTTCAGAGTGAACACTTTCACTTGTACCCCATTCACTTCACTTGTATCTCATTTCTTCCTGTCTTTTGAGGGAGAGTCAGGAGGTAGAACATGTCAGCAAATCAAGCCACCACCACCACGACCACTTTGACCATCATTTACCTTCAGATCCTGATGGATACAGACTAGGACCCTAAGCCAAGAGCCTTGGGAATATTTGTATCCCACAATCAGCAGACTTATCTCCAGCCCCCACAGCCATCATGGAATGAAAAATCATTTTGGAGAAGGGACTCACTTTCTTTATCACTACCAGCAATAGAGCTGCTAACCAACTGTCATCAACAGGCAGATGAGCATAAGAAGAGAGGTGTAACCTCCCTAAGACCACCAGCCCAGCCCTCATAACTCCTGTGGAGAAAGGGTCAGCCCTATCCCCACCAACTGCCAACCAAATACCACTCCTAGGGCAGGCAAGGTACCCTAAAGGAGAAATGGGAAGCAGCATATGCCAGTCAAGTCAACCTATCCCCATTACCTTGATCACCATCTGTCCTCAGACTTTGATGGAGACAGCCCAAGACATTAAATCCAAGAGTCTTTGAAACAGCAATGCATCCAGTCCATTGCCCACAGCCTTCATCCTGGGAAGCAATCCCTGTGGAGATGGAGCCTGAAAGACTTATAAAAGAAAGTTCTCATCACCAAAGTTTTTGGAATTGTAAATGGTTCCACATCATAAACTGATGTGATTTTACCAGTGGAAACGACATGAAAGAAGAGGCATTACCATCTGCTTCACTGTTGTACCCGAAGAACCATGGGTCCTTTCCCTCTACCTTGCAGTTACAACCTTGCATATATATGTCTCCCTTATTAGAATGTGGGCTCCTTGAGAACGGGGTCTGTTTTACTTTTCTATGTGTATACCAGTACTTTCTTTGCACATAGTAAGCACTTAATAATAGCTTCATTCTTTCTCCTCTGGACCTTAATCCAATAATCATTCTCTCTCCCTTTCCATTACCTAGTTTCATTCTTGCTATAAACATGCTCAGGTTTTTCCTACCTTTAAAAAAAAATTCTTTCAAGGTACAGTCCAACAATGGTTTTGCTTCACTGCTAAACTTCCAGAAAAAGTAGTTTGCATTCATGGCTTCTACTTCCTCATCACCCAACTCATTTTTTCATTTCTTGCAGTATGGCTCCCAACCCACCTATCAAAACTATTCTCTCAAAGGTCACCAATAATCTCTTGCTTGCCACATTCAATGACTTCTTTTTCTTGATTCTGTCACCCTTGGCCTTTCTGAAGCAGCTCGAACTGTTGATCACTGTCTCCTTCTTGACACTCTGCTTCTTTAACACTGCTTGTCTTCATTTTCCCCTTAATTGCCTGACCAGTCCTTCTCTGTCTCCTTCATTGGCCCATCTTCCACCTCCCACCCCCTAAGTGTTTCTCAAGGCTCTGTCCTTGGTCCTCTTCTATACTCTTTCCTTTGCCAATTTCATCCCTTTTTATACCTTCAATTATCTATTCTAGAAGGCATAGTAGAGAGGGTTGAGCTTGAATTATGGAAGAATAAGTTTGAATACTGCCTCAGACACTAACTACTTGTGTGACTCTGGACAAGTCCCTTAAATTCTCTCAGCCTCAGTTTTGTTAAAAAGAGATAATCAACCAACAAGCATTAAGTATACACCTACTATGTGCAAAACACTGGCAATACAAAAACAAAGAATTAAATAATCTTGACTCTTAAGGAGCTTATATTCTAATAGGATAGACAAGAAGTAAATACATACATGATATGATATAATATATAATATAATACAAATATATAATATATATTAACTGAATAAATATTAAAAGAATGAATACAAATAAATACGATGCAGTTAATGAGGGGTTGAGTTATCTTTCTCTAATGCCATCAGTTCAAGCCTTCAATCCAAGTGTACTTTCTCCACTGTTCTCCGGCAGTGACTAGCACCCCAGTTTCATTTAACCACTTCACATCAATTAGATTTTACAGAAGGATATTTACTTCAAAGTTATAACAGGAAGAGAAGAACAAATATTTGCTCTTAAGCCTTCGGGGACACACCTCCCCTATTCTACTTCAGTCCCTGGGGAGAGTAGGCTTAGATTTATCACAGTTTCTACATAGCATTGGTCCCACCAATTCACACCCAAATATGGCATCACTGATGGATGAATACTCATTTCAACTACTGATGGCCTAGGTCCTTGAAGGTCACTTCTCAAGCATCTATGCTAAGTTGGCTGCAAAACATAGGACAGACTTAACTTCCAGATGGCTCAGTGTCCTGATCTCTTGAAACTCACAAGATCACAGACTACAGATTAATCTCCTTGCCCTAAAATTAAAACAATAACTAAGTGCCCAAGATCACTCCCTTGACAGCATTGACTCTCAAGGGACACACTACCAGGAAGAGATGAGAGTGGATTAGAGGCCAACTAATAACCTTTTGAATCCCTCTGTAGCCAGTCAAAGAGCATCCTATGTACCATATAGTTAGCAGATTGCAATTGGTTATAGAATGTCTACACATGGTCCAAAGTCTTTCCAACTCTTCCTAAAGCAGGCTCCCCAGTCTCTTCCATGTGAAAAATTCTATCACCACCACTCTGTGCATATTTATAAAGCCAGGGCTCATTGGCTAATCCCCCATTAAAAGTAGAGTGTACTCGCTCCTCAGCCCTGCTTCAGAATCCTACTCTTCTCACCTTCTATATAATGTCTTTCCTGATCCCCTAAATGCCACTGCTCTCCCTCCTAAACTACCTTGAACTTAACTACTTTGTATTTATTCTGCCACCTCACCTCTGCCTCTTAAATTCTTTGGCTTCCTTTAAGACTCAGCTTAAAGCCCACCATAGGAGGCTTTTCCTGATCCTTATTGCTACTAATGCTTCCCCTTTCAGATTACCTTCTATTTAACATATATGTATACCCCCCACACACACACACCTTATTTACATGTTGTCTCTCCCATTACAAAGAATACTTCTTGGGGACAGAGTCTTTTTTTTTTAATACCTCTATGTCCCTCTAGCTTAGCTTAATGCCTGGCACATAGTAAGTGTTTAAAATATGCTTGTTGACTGACTAATTTGTATTTATATATTTACTTATTGCTTCCTCCTCCCCATTAAAAGTTAAGCATCTGATAAGTAGAAATTGTTTCATTTTTTATACTTGCATCCCCAGTGCCTGGTGTGTAACAGGTTCTTAATAAAGCTTTGTTGATTGATTTGATGAACTTGATCTGTAGGATGTGCCTTGATGGACTGGTGTCAGAGGTAATGATATAGGCCTGAAATGCAATAAAGGGTTATGTTTGGAGGGGCCTTAGAATCCAAATCCAGAGTAGTTGGGATAAACATTCCATGAGCTTAGAGTTCCCTTGGAATTGGAAATCCCTAGAAGAATCTTATTAAAAAGAGGAATTTACTGTCTCTACTGTTTATATCACATACGAGTTAAAGGATTTCTATCATAAGTGAATTTGCAGGTGGTCATTAATATACCTCTTTCCATAAAAGTTATATTGAAAGAATTTCTCCTATATGGTAACTCTAATAAACATGAAGATGTGATGTCTTACTGAAGTTATATTGAAAGAATTTCTCCTATATGGTAACTCTAATAAACATGAAGATGTGATGTCTTACTGAAAGCTTTCCTCTGATCATCACACAATCAGGACTTTTCTCCTGCAAGGCCTCACAGGTAAACAATAAGATTTGCTCTATCACAGAATCCTTTCCTGTTCTCATTACATTTGTGGGGAGTAGGGATGTATGTGTATACATACACTTATGTGTGAGTATATATATATATACACATACATATATATAATAAACATACACACATACATAGTATACCTCAGGATAACCTCACCCTTCACAGGTGGGATGGAAGTGGGTGGGTAGGGTGTGACTATCCCAGGTTCAATGTATTTTGTGGGTCTCAACTCCTAAAACTATAGCTCACAGGTCCCTGTTGATGTGTTTACCTTCAGTCGTCAGTCAGAGGACACAATTAGCTCAGAGCAAAGGTATTTATTGAAATGGTATAGTAATACCCAATTAATAAATGGTCAAAGGATATGAATAGGCAGTTTTCAAAGGAAGAAATCCAAGATATCAATAACCATAAGGAAAAATGCAACAAATCATTAATAATTAGAAACATTTTAAATAAGGTAACTCTGAGGTGCTACTTCACACTCATCAAATTCACAAAGTTGACAAAAAAAAAGAAAAACGACAAATATTAGAGGATCTGCAGGAAAATAAGCACATTAATGAACTGTGAATAAGTAGAGCTATGAATAGGTCATCCCATTCTGGAAAACAATTTAGAATTCTGCCCCCAAAGTTACTAAACTATGAATATCCTTTAACCTGCAACACCACTACTAGGCCTATGCCCCCACAGAGACAAAAGAAAGAGCATAAGGCTATACAAACATATGTACATATATACATGTATATATATACCCATACATATATATATGCTTGTGTATATATAGATATATCTCACAGCTCTTTGCAAGCCCATCAGTTGGGGAATAGGTACATAAAATATAAAAGTAATGAAATAACACTGTGCCATAAGAAATTATAAAAGGGGCAGTTTCAGAGAAAGCTGGGAAGACTTGTGTGAACTGATGTGAAGTGACTGAATACAAGGAGAACATTTTAAATAATAAGTCAATAAGTCAAGTCAATGAAATATTTATTAAGTATCTACTATGTTCTAGACACCCTGCTAAGTAACAAAAGACAAGTAACTCTGAAAGACTCATAAACTCTGATGAAAGCAATGATCAATCCCTAATCTCAAGGATCAGTGCTGAAGTATCTACCTTACTGACAGAGATGATACACTCAGAATGCAGAATAAGACATGTTTTTGGAAACAACCAATGAGGAGATGTTTTGTTTTGTTTTTTTTGCTTGACTATGTGTATGTGTTACAAGGGTTTTGTTTTTGTTCTTCTTTTCATTGGAAGAGGAAATGAATAAGAAAGAAAACGGATTTTTTTATTGCAAATGAAATTTTAAAAAGAAATGGCATCAAAAAGTATCAACAAAACATCTCACCTGTACGCCTGGGGTCTGCTCTCCTATGTACCTATACAATACCAGTAGAAAGAACAGAAACACAAAGATTCCATGAGTGGAGAGGGAAACACATAGGGAACAAGTATGGCCAAGGCATCTTACTCCAATGCAGCCATGTCCCCCCTTCCACCTGAAGTAATCTCATCACATCTTCAAGATGCTTCTCACAAGCAGTAGGTCTCTGTTACACAAGTCATTCTGTCCCTAACTGCGGGTTAGGTATATGGCTCTCATGCTTGGTCAAGGTCTCCATCACCTCCAGTTTCAGGCTCAGATGTACCCTGTCTTGGGGTACTGCTAAGCTCTTTTTACAGAACAGCCAGAATCCCTACCCTAAAACCAGCAGGAGTAGGGCTGCCATTTTCCAAGGAAGATCTCAACTCCAATTCTCAGTTCCTCTCATTGACTTGATTTAATTTGACTGTGCAACTGATCTCCCTCCATGTGCTTCTGCTATAAGATACCATTGCCAGTGGAAGTGGAGTGGGAATGGGGGCGGGAGAGAAGGGAGAATAGAAACCCTCACTGCTGCCCCCCCCATGCCCATCTGCATATTCTTCAAAGGGCACAAGGTAAAAGAGGAAGAGAAAACTCAAGAACTGTGCTCTTCCTCCATCTTCTCAACTCTGTCCTCAGATCTGCCTGACTTAGAAAGCGGCCAACTTGCTTTTTATCTGGGTCAAAAGGAGTATGGCTGATCTTCCTTCCGAGGAGCCCTCCCCGCCCCACCCCACCACAAAAAGGAACCTTCCAGATCTAAGGTTCCATTTGTCTAACGACTCAGTTTCCAGACTATGCCCAGATTTTATGCCCTACACAAGCTCGTTTCTGGCAAACAACAGCAGTATAAAACTTGCTTTGGTTGCTGCCTTAACCTGGGTGCTTCTCACTAGAATTCTATATTCCCCCCCTTAGAGTCTCTTTTCTTGCCAGAACACCCCACCCTCTCCATTCTCCTTTCTCCTCCAAGGAATTAAGACAAGGCCCTGCCAAGCAAGTAGTAGTCATGGTTCTCCATCCCCACCCCCTTCCCCTATCAGACCAAAGTTTATCTTGGTCACCATAGCATTCATTCCTTCACTCATTCATTCCTGCAACTCAGGTCAATTAACACTGAATAAGCTTCTTACTACTGTACTGCCAACAAAACAGTTTTAGAATTTTAAGAACTGACTCCCAGCACTCTGCTTTGAAGGGTTGTGTGGGTTTTTCCCACCCACCCCCACCTCTTCCTTCTGAACCTTTCAAATATTTTTCATGGAACACAACAGAAATTTACCCAGAATTTCTTTACAAGAATGTGACATGATGACATAGCAGAAATTTAGGATAATTACTCAATGAAAGACAGTGTGGTACCATCCAATTAGAAGTCATGGGCTCAAGACTCATGTTCAACACATTACCTGTATAGGCAAAACCCTTCACTTCTTGGGGTCTTCAGTCTCTTGTAAAATGGATGGGTTGGACTTAGATAACCTACTGTTTAAACTTATGATTTAAATCTATGATCCTATAATCTGCAGAACCCTAATAAACATAAGGACCAACATGGTGGAGGTGGTGTGCCTCCTCCCTAGAAAGGCAAGCTTCTCACTCCATACTGGCTCTCCTCCCACTAAAAGAAAAAAATGAGACAATGAAAACACCCCCTCTCCCAGTGTGACTATATTTCATTCCTATGCTAGTACCTCTGCAGCTCTGCCTACAAAAAAATATTTCTAGTCAGTCCTGGTTAATTTGGTAGTAATAATACAGGATTGCCTGTTTAGGAGAGAAAAGGACAACTTCTAGGAAGCTGTTGTCTTAGGTCAGAAATAAGGTGATAGGAGGCTAAATTAGGGTGGTGGTGATGGGAGTGCAAAGGAAAAGGTGAATTTCAGGTGTTTCAATGGAAGAAACAAGAGATTTGATCAACAGATCTGTTACATAGAATACCTGTGTAATATCTCCTCTGGAGTCCTTCCTCAACTTATTGAAAGTGGATTTTTAGGAGGACATAACTGACTCCATTTTGTACTATATTTACTGTTATCCTATTTCTTTCTTTTACTATGTGATGCTGAATGTACTGAATGTCTCTTTCAGTACCTCCCTTCCTCCAATTACTTCATGGTTACAAAAGAAAACTTATAGAACTTTGAATAGTTCTAGGAAATCACTTCTTTTATTCTATCTAGTAAGGCACATAGTAGGAGCTTAACAAATGTTAATTAACAAACTGACTGATGCTGTTTTCATTGGTCTTCTATAAGTAACTATACTAAGGCTTTGTAACAGTTTAGGCATCTTTTTTCTTTTGTTAAAAATTAGTTTTTCCTGTCTTATGTGCCCTACCTGATCTTATCCAAACTCTGGTTCATTTAGGTCAGGAGGAAAGACTAAACACACACACACACACACACACACACACACACACACTCTCTCTCTCTCTCTCTCTCTCTCTCTCTCTCTCTCTCTCTCTCTATATATATATATATATATACACATATATACACAATATATATATGTATATATATGTCATCTGTGGAATTGTGAGGCACACATGTCCATCATCTACTGATATAGTATGTCACACTCTTGAGTAGATAAACAAACCAGTGTTCCTGTCTGTCTGCAACCTGTGCTGACTTATTCATGCAGTGGCTACCAAGTACTTTGAAAATTCTTGCAATAGCACTTACACTCAAAGATGAGATCTCCAGATCTACCTCAGATTTTAGGGGTAATCCTATGGGTCATTCCAATTTCAAATCTGAGGTACCAGCCAGCCTGAGCCAATCTAGCCTATGGCAGTACAGAATAAACAGTTGTTAAAGCAACTCATAGCTATCCTTGGGTATAGGATCCCTTCTAGATGGACTGCTCATCTGGATTCTCAGGGTCTTCTCCTAGTTCAACTCTCTTCTTTGTTGCCAAGTACTAAGCTCCTTGAAGCTACTTCCTCTCTTCAGTGATTGTCTCTACGTAACTAGATTATATATCTCTGCTATCTACTGGATGAAGTGTTGGCTACTGGGCTAGTAGCTCCCCTTCAAAGTCATATGGCAAGCATCAGGGCAGGAGGTAAAAGAAAATGCCTCTTTACTCCCTGATGAAGCCTCCTCCACAATAAACTCCCAGCTTTCAATCTCTCCTACTAACCAACTTGAAATTCATCTAAAGCTTACCTATTTAAGGTTCCCAGAGGCATGGCTAATTTGTTTTCTTAGCCAATTAAGTTGGTCTCTTTTTCACTCAATCAGAAATGTGTTCAACCTCATAAAGGGATTGTAGGGTGTTACAAGACCTTGTTAACATATTACAACCTAATCAGGTATTGCTACATTCTGTGACTCCATCAGCTGAGCTGGAGAGGGGTGAAGGTTACATCTTCCCTCCCTACACTTTTCCTCCAGTTAAATATTTGTTGACTCCAGTAAATTAACCAAAGCACTTTTTTGGCAAGGGACATTTGGCAACAGCCACAAAAGATATGGCAATGACCACTCTTCAACAAGGATACAAACCTACCATAGCAAGTGGGGCTAGAGGTTACACTCATCCAAATTCATGGTAACACAATTTTAACAAGCAAGTAACATTTTATGAAATTCTCATAAGTTACCACCTGTCTTGGTACTTTCAAATGTGTCCCCCAACCCAAAGACAGCAAAGAAAAGAAAAATAAAAATATAATTAAGCATCCTCTCTCATAGGGAAAATCTGGCCCCTACAGAGAACACATGGGGGCTCTTTCTCCATAGGAATTAGGAACCTGAAGTTGGCTACAAATCTCCTCATCCTTCAGGTGAGAAAATAAACTATTTTGTCTTGGTATTTGTGTAACCAAACACAGAAGACAGACAGACAGACACACACACACACACACACACACACACCTATTGCATTCAGGGAGGGAGAGGAATTTGGACACTTGTCCTCTCTCATTAAGGAATTACTTTAATAAAAGAAAGAACAGATCAACAAATTGGGCATGCAACTAAAAAACTAGAAAACCAGCAAATGAAAAAGTCCCAGTTAAACACTAAGATAGAAATCCTAAAAATCAAAGGAGAAATTTAAAAAATTGAAAGTAAAAAAACAACTAAGAATTTTTTTAAAGGAACAATAAAATATATGTCATTAGCAAATTTGACTTAAAAAAAAGAGGAAAACCAAATTACCAGGATCAAAAATAAAAACACTAAATGCATAACCAATGAAGAAATAATTTATTAGGAACTATTTTACTCAACTACATGCCAATAAAACTGACAGTCTAAATTAAACTGATGGATATTTACAAAAATATAAATTGCCTAGATTAACAGAAGAGGAAATAAAATGTTTCCATAACCTAATATTCAGGGGAAAAATTGAACAAGCCATAAGTAAACTCCCAAAGTGAGGAAAAAGATGGATTTATAAGTGAATTATATCAAACATGTAAAGAATAATTATTTCCAAAAATATATAAATTATTTTGTTAATAGGTAAAGAAGATATTCTATCAAATTCATCCCAGGACAAAAATAAAATCTTGATACCTAACCCAGGGAGAGCAAAAAAAAAAAATAGAAAGAAAATTGTAGATGAATTTCTGTTATATTGATGCAGAAATGTTAAATAAAATATTAGCAAGGGAATGACTGCAGTATGTCACAAGGATCATACACTATGGCCAGGCTGAATTTATACTAAGGATGGAAGACTGGGTCAATATTAGGAAAACTATTAACATAACAGACTTTATTAATAATAAAACCAAAAAAATTGTATGATTATTTCAACAGAAGTAGAAAAAAGATTTTTGACAAAATAAGAAATCCATTTCTATTTAAAACATTAGAAATCATAAGAATAAATGGAACTTTCCTTAAAATGATATGTTGTATCTATCTAAAACCAAAAGTAAGTATTATCTGTAATGGAGATAAGCTAGAAGCCTTTCCAACAATGGGGGAGGGGTGATGTGTGGGTGGGTGAAACAAAAATGTCCATTATCTCCACTATTATTCAATATTGTACTAGCAATGCTAGCTATAATAAGACAAGAAAAAGAAATTGAAAGAATAAGGATAGGCAAAGAGGAAATAAAACCATCACTTTTTGCCCATAATATCATGACTTACTTATAGAACCCTAGAGAGTCAATGAAAAAACTAATCAAAACAAAGAACAATTTCAGCAAAGTTGCAAGATACAAAATAGGCCCATACAAATCATCAATGTTTCTGTATGTTACCAACAAAATCTAGGAGGAAGATATAGAAAGAGAAATTCCATTTAAAATGACTATGGGTATAAAATCCTTGAAAGTCTACATGCCAAGCCACACACAGGAACTATATGAACACAATTACAAAATATTTTTCATACAAACAATCTAAATAATTATAAAATTATTAATTGTTCATGGATAGGTGGAACCAATATAATAAAAATGGTGATGCTATCTAAATTGATTTACTTATTCAGTGTCATACCAATCAAATGACCAAAAAATTACTTTATACAGCTAGAAAAAATAATAACAAAATTCATCTAGAGGAACAAAAGTTCAAGAATATCAAATGACTCAATGTAAAAAATGGAAAGGAATGGGGACACTTAGCAGTACCACATCTCAAACCATATTACAAAGCTGAATTGATCAAAACAATTTGGTGCTGGGTAACAAAGACAGAGGTTAAAAAAAAAAGACAGACGTTGATCAGTGGAACAGATTAGATATATACTGTATTTCAGAAGCAAACAAATGAGCATACTAGCCTAGAGCATGATAAACCCAAAGATCTCAATTATTGGGGCATTCACTATTGACAAAAAACCATTGAAATAACTGGCAAGTAGTCTGGCAAAAGGTATAGATCAGTATCTCACACAATGTAACAAGGCAAGCTCCAAATGGGTATAGGATTTACACATATAGTGTGATATCATAAATCAATTACAGAAGCATGGAAGAAATCACTTCATAGCTATGGATAGAGATAAAGTTCATGATCAAACAAGAGAAAGAGAAGTTCACAGAAAGTAAAATGGATAATTTTAATTACATAAAATTAAAAAGGTTTTGCACAAACAAAACCAATTTGGAAATTGTGGGGCGGGGGGCCTTTGCAGCAAGTTTTTTCTGATAATGGTCTTATTTCTAAGATATCTAGGGAACTGAGTCACATTTACAAGAAAAAGAGCCATTCCCTAATTGATAAATGGCCAAAGGATATGAAGAGGCAGTTTTCAGAGGAAAAAAAATCTAAGACATCAAAAGCCATGTGAAAAAAAAATGCTCTAAATCATTAATAATGTAAATTAAAACAACTTTGAGGTACTACATCAAATCCATTAAATTGACTAAAGTGATAAAAAAAGAAAAATGACATGATGGAGAAAACAGGTGCATTAATGTAGTGTTGATAGAGCTATGAACTAGTCCAACCATTCTGGAAAGCAATTTGAAATTATACCCCCAAAAAAACCTATTAAACCCTGCATACCCTTGATTTAACCACACTAATACTAGGTCTATACCCAAGAAATTAAAGAAAATGGAAAAGGACTCATATGTACAAAAATTTTTTAGCAGGTCTTTTTGTAGTGGCAAAGAATTGGGAACTGTGGGGATGTCCATCAATTGTGGAATGGCTCAAGAAGTTATGATATATGATTGTGATGAAATATTATTGTGCTATAACAAGTGAGGTAGGGGATAGTTTCAGAAAAACCTAGGACCTGTGTGAAATGATGCAAAGTGAAGTGAGCAGAACCAGGAAAACAATTTATATGATAACATTAATTATTAATGATAACCAACTTTGAAAGACTTAGTAATCAACATGATGACCAACTACCTCTTCAAAGGGCTCATGATGAATCATGTTATCCACCTCCAGATAGAGAGCTGATGGACTCAGTGTAGGTTGAAGCATATTTTCTTCTCTTTCTTTTTTTTGTTTTGACATGACTAATGCAGGAATTTATTTTGCACGACTGTACATATTTGTAATGGGTTTGTTTTTTTGTTTTTTTTTTGCCTTCTCAATGGGAGGGGAAGGGAGATAATTCAGAACTGAAAATAAAATAAAATTGAATTTAAGAAAACTTCAAGTGCTACAACCTTCTGTGACTACATTAACTGAGGGTGAAAGTGGGAGTGGGGGGCAGAGAAGGGGAAGAAATCACATCTCATGTTCCTTACAAAAATTTAAAAAATGTTCTTCACAAATACAGGATGATAGAGGCATAGTTAGGTTTTGTGTGTGTGTGTGTGTGTGTGTGTGTGTGTGTTTTAATATGTGGGAGTTTTAATGGACCCCAAGCCCAATGAATCAGCAATGTAATATGGCAATCAAAAAGTTAATGCAATCTTGGGATGCATCAATCGAGCCATAGTTATCAGCACTAAGGGTGCAATGATCCCTTTGTACTCTGACCACATCTGGAGTATTGTGCTCAGTTGTACCCATCACTGTTTAAGAACACTGGAAAGCATCCAAAGAAAGGCTACCAGGATGGTGAAGGGCTTTGAGTTCACGTCATATGAGGAATCCCTTAAAGGAACTGGGGATGTTTAGCCTAGAAAAGAGAGACACAGAGAGAAATAAGATAGAATTCAAATATTTGAAGATCTGTTAAGCGGAACAGGAATTATTTCTATTCTATTAGGGCCCCAAAGGGCATAGTAAGGAGTAATAGTTAAAAACAGATAAATTTAGGTTTGATGTCAGGAAAAATTTCCTATTAGACCTATGTATAAGTAGAATTGCATACCTGCTGGGGTAGTAGATTCCTCCTCATAAGAAACCATTAAGGGGCAGCTAGGTGGCACAGTGGATAGAGCTCCAGCCTTGGAGTCAGGAGGATCGGAGTTTAAATCTGGCCTCAGACACTTGACACTTACTAGCTGTGTGACCCTGGGCAAGTCCCTTAACCCCATTGCCTAGCAAAAAAGAAAGAAAGAAAGAAAGAAAGAAAGAAAGAAAGAAAGAAAGAAAAAAGGATACCATTAAGTTGGATGGTCCACTTTTCAGGGATGTAAGAGTGAAGATTCCTTTTACTATTTATTGTGTGTTCTAGATGGTTCTTTCAACTAGAAAAAAACATTCTGTGATTCTATGAAATAAAGGTAGGAATCAGAAGTCAATACTATTACAGTACTAGGCACATGCCAAATGCTGGGGTTACAAAGACAAAAAGGAAACAGTCCTTGCCCTCAGGGAGTTTACAATCTATCAGAATGTTATTTCTAGAAATGGAAAATCCCATTTACAGGGAGTGAATCAAGACGTTTGGTTTTGGCCTTGTTGATTTTGAGCTAACAATGGGACATCAAAACAGAGACTATGAAGTAAGTTAATGTACCAAACCCAGACAAATATGCTTTTTGGTCATTTGCTACTAACTAAATCTCACAGGTCCTTTTTTAGTGATTCTACCCTTGATATAAAAAAAATTAGGGTGAACTAGGGAATAAAGGATTTCTCTTTTTCCCCATAAAAAAAATTTCCCCCTGGATTCTAGCTTTTTCTTTCATTCTCTGGCAAGAGGGCATCTCAGGGCATGAGTTGTACACAGTGGTGTCCCATCATGGCTGATTCACATTGGTCAGGCAGCTTACTTCACTTTTACAGACCCTCATACTGCCAAAAAAGAAGAGGTTGACTCAGATATAATCCTGCTACAATGAGTGCTCCCAGATACTACCTATCTCCTCTTCCTTTAATCCACAGTCTAGTCCTAGGTAGGGCCTTTTAGGCCCCCTTCTGGTTCTTAGAGAACTAGTATTATTTCCACTTTGATTGTCAGATCCACTTCCTCTGATTAATTTTTATATAAAGTAAAATGATTTCCGGTGTATTTTTTCCCCTATGATTTTATGGGTGCAGGGAACTTCCAGTGTGGAAATTTCCTCCATTGAGAGGATTGAGGCAGAAACTATTATGTCATTTGTATACAGAACTCAGAACTGAACCTAGATATTTCCTCTCATTGCCCAAGCTACCTTTTTAGTTGTCTTTAGAGTCACAAACAGTTCTTCCAGTCCAAATCCAGGCCATGTTTTCTCTATATCTATATATTTTCTTCACCTCCACTTCCTCCCCACTTGAGTCCCTTAGCTGTCCTAGTTTCATTGTACTGTACCTCCATTTTCTCTGTAAAATGGGAATAACAGGAGGTGATAGACATAAAAGCATTTTGAAAAGCAGAAACAAAGCAAGGATGAAAGGGCAGGGCTGGTTTTGCATTCTCTACCGACAGAGGGAGTACCTCTGCTTCTGATGAGTTAAGAATAGATTTAGAATCAAAAGCATGGTTCTTAGCTCCTGCATCTCAGACCCAAGCTCTCAGTGCTCTGGCCGTTGGATCTGGGATGGGGATGAAGAGGGAAGAGGAGGGGTTTCCAGAAACTCAGTTGATGATCCCAAGTGGGAAACTGGGTTATGGTAATGCATTGGGGTTTTTGCTTAGAGGTGGATAGAATGTACATTTCAGCTCAGCTAGGCAAACTCTGGGAATGGGTACGGGGGAGGGTGGGGTGTGGATAGGAATGGAGGCGCCAAGCCTCCCCCATCCCCCGCAGGGCACCTTCCAGCCCCGCCCAGAAAGCAATAGCTTTAAGAGAAGCAAGGCTGACGGAAAATGGGCAAACCGTCTCCACAGTGGTTGGCCAGCTGCGGTGTCACTCAGAGCACTGCGTGGGGTGGTGTAGGGTGGGGTGAGCCCACGCCTGAGTCACCCGCGGGGAGGGGCCACGCACACTTTGGAAAGTTTGGGAGCGCAGGACGGCGCGTCAGACCCGGGGCCGCGGCATGGAGCCGGGGGCCGGCGGCTCGGTGGGGCCGTCGCCTTCGTTCAAGGAGGAGCTGCTCTGCGCCATCTGCTATGACCCGTTCCGCGACGCGGTGACTCTCCGCTGCGGCCACAACTTCTGCCGGGCTTGCGTGGGCCGCTGCTGGGAACTGCAGGACGCGCCCGCCTGCCCTGTGTGCAAGGAGCGGGCGTCCCCGGCTGGGCTGCGCACCAACCACACGCTCAACAACCTGGTGGAGAAGCTGCTGCGCGAGGAGGCCTGCCCGGCCCGCCCGCGGGGGCCCCGCTTCTGCCGCCTGCACCACGGCCAGCTCAGCCTCTTCTGCCTGGACGACAAGGAGCTGCTGTGCGGCTCGTGCCAGGGCGACCCGCGGCACCAGGGCCACCGCGTGCAGCCAGTGCAGAGCACGGCCCGCGACTACCGGGTGAGGGGGGCCTCCCGCCGGGCCACCAGCGGGGACTTCGGCCACGTGGGTGGAGTACTGGAGTGGGCGCACCCGGGGAGGCCGCACCGCGCGATTAAAACCTGGCGCCTGGGCTGGGCCCCCAGCTGCTGCACGCAAGCCTGGAGTTCCCCTGAGCTTGAGCTTGAACTTGGCCCGCCCAGCTTGGCCCCGCCCCCTGCCTAACTCGCTCTGTTCCCGCTCTACTGACCCGCATCCCTTCTATTCCCCCCGGGCCGAAGCGCACAAGGTGGCCCGGGGGATGAACGTAGAATTACGTGGTTTATTAGGGACTCATAGAGGTCCCACTGGAACCTTTTCCTGGTACCCTCAGCCTTTCATGCGAGAAGGAACAGGATCTGGCGTCCCAGGGCTCTTCTGCTTACTACTCACTTTCCAGCTTCTATGGACAGGTCTCTTTCCTGCTTTGGGCCTTAGTTTCCTAATCTGTAAAATGAGGCAGTTGGACTAGATAACTTCAATGCTCCCTTCAAATGCTGTACGTATGATTCTGTGACAGAATGACAATTCGCACTTATATTGTGCTTTAGAGTTTAACAGAACATTTTCTGTACCCTGTGAGATAAGTAGGTGAAGAAAATTTGTGCTCAGAGCGGGTAAGGGTCAGAGCTAGGTTTCGACTCCCAAGTTCAGCACTGTCTTCTCAACCGCACCACCTCTACATGAGTGTGTGCCTCTCTCTACCTGTAAGAAGATAGGATCATCTCATGTGGCTTTTAGCTATTATTGGGGAAGCCTGGCAAGCTGAAATACACCATCTGAGATTTCCTCTCTCTTTCCTTCTCCTTCCTCCCTCCTCCTTTCTTCCTTCTCTCTCTTCCCTCCTCCCTCTAGCTTGTTGCAGAGTTCCTCTCTTGGGGTGAGGAGTAAAAGGTCAGAGTAGTTCCTTTCTGTCCTGCCTAGGTCTTAGATTTTCTGTAATTGGAAGGGGAAGAAAGGGAAGGAAAGAATTCAAGGGAAAAAGTGTCCTCTGAGTATATTGCTTATAAGATTTTAATTAAATCCCTTAGCTGGGCAAGAGGTGTGATGTCAATTTCTGCCCCTTTTTAGTATTCCTGCCCACCCTCACTAAGCCTAGAACTCACATGCTATGTAAGATGCTGAGCAAAGGGCCTGCTGCAAATGCCACTCCAGGGCTACCCAAATCTGTCCCCCTTTCAGGGGCATGCCTGAGGATCTAAAGAATGGCAAAAAACAGTCCCTTCTCACAAAGTGCTCACAGTCTAATGGGGGAGACAACATGCAAACAAACTATGTTTATACAAGATCCATACAAGATATATAGAAGCTATCACAACACAAATACGGCAGTAGTGATCTGAGAAGAATGGTTAGAACGTCCCAGGGGTTGGGGAGTCAAGCCCTAGGAAAATCGATCAAGACATTCTAGAAGCAACTGTAGTGATTTGCTTACTGTTGCCAGAGTAAGAGGAAGAAGACTTGGTGGGATGAAAGTCATTGGGAATTAAGTGTTAGACAGTCAAATGGAATGTGAAGCATAATCAGAGTTCTGGGATCAAGAAGATATAGCAGGCCATCTGCATCCATATTAACTGATTTACCAACCAAGGCATTACAGTTTCAGGGCCATCATTCTAAAGCTGAGTGAGCTAAGTCACCCAGGGCATGGTCTCAGGAGAGGATGCCCCATGGCATTTTCCTTGGAGAACAAGTTAGATTAAAAGTTCAGTGTATGGCACATTGGATCTGGAGTGAAAGGACCTGGGTTCAGGATGTATCTCTGCCACCTGTGTGACTCTGGCAGTTCACTTCACCTATAGTTTTATCTTCAAAGTGAGGGTATTGGTAATATTAAGAAAGCATTTGTTAAACACTTCTTTGTGCCAGGCACTGTGCTAAGCTCCAGGGATATTAATAAATGAAAGCAAAACATCCCCTACCCTCAGGGTAATTACATTCTACTGAGACAAGATAACACACAAAGGGGAGTCAGAAGAGGGGTGGGGCGGGAAATGCTACTCACGGCTTTGGAAATGGCTGGGGAGTGAAAGCCTAGCTTTGGGAAAGATAAAAGCAGAAAACTGTCTTTCAGAGCCCACGGTGGTCTCAGGGTACAGTTGGGAGGGGGATGAGGCTGAAGATGGTGGCTGGATTGCAGGTGATATGGTTCACCAGTGTCAGTGAAGTATTGGTCTAAGTGACTTCTAATATCCTATGTAGTTCTGAATCTATGTCCCTAGTAAATTGACCTTCAAATGCATGCCTCCTACAGATAATAAGTCCTATATAGAGCTGAGGGAACCATGGAAGTTTTCTAGTCCAGTCCCCTTAATTTTACAATTAAGAAAACTAAGGCCCAGAGAGGTTAAGTGATTTTCCTACAGTCACACAGGTAATAAGTAGCAGAGCTCAGATTCCAAACCTAGTTCCTCTGACTCCAAATCTAGAGGGCTTGCTGCCTCTTCACTCCCAGGTCCATGGAATACCAAAGTCTGAGATTCACCTGATCCCTGTCTTCTGTCATCTAGGATCCTGGAAACCAAGTCTCTGATCACTTTTAACCCTTTCCTTTGATATTTTTTTTTTTTTTTTTTTGGCAATTGGGGTTAAGTGATTTGCCCAGGGTCACACAGGTAGTAAGTGTCAAGTGTTTGGTCAGAGGCCGGATTTGAACTCAGGTCCTCCTGACTTCAGGGCCGGTGCTCTCTCCACTGCACCACCTAGCTGTCCCTAACCCTCTCCTTTGAGAGAAGCTTGGATAATCAAGCAGTGTAGAAAGAGGGCTGGCTCTGTCTCTGACTTGCAGGACCTGGCCTTAAATTCTAGTTCTGTGACTTGGTATCTGTGAGGTCTGGGGTGGCAAGGCCTTTCACTTCTCCTGGTCTCAGTTTCCTCCAGTGTAAAATGAAAGGCGCTGGACTAGACGAGTTCCAAGATACTGTCCAGCTCTAAATCTGTACTCTTATGTATTGGGCGAATCCCCCAGCATCCCTGTACCCAGTAACTCAATGAGCACTTACTAAGCCTCTGCTCGATGCTGGGGATGCAAAGACAACAACAAACCAGCTCCTGCCTTCAGGAAGCTGATATTCCATTGCAGATGGGGAGTGGGGAGGAAGATATCAAGAGAAGCCGTGTGTGCAGAACCCAGCCAAGAGAGTGGGTTGACAGGAACAGGAGATATTAGAGGGTAGCTTCCATGGCAGGAAGTTATCTTCAGATACCCAGCTGTTTAGGGGCCTTTCCTGATCCCCCTTAATCGTAGTGCCTTCTGCTAGATGGATATCTCTAGTTTATCCTGTATATATCTTGTTTGTTTGTATGTTATTGTTTGCACATTGTCTCTCCCGTTGGACCGTGAGCTCCCCAGGGGCAGGGACTGTTAATTGCCTTTCTTTGTCTCCTCAGTGCTTATCACAAGGCCTGGCATGTAGTAGGCACTTACTAAAAGCTTGTTGGAGGCAGCTAGGCAATGCAGTGGATAGAGAACTTGGAGTTAGGAAGGCTTATCTTCTTGAGTTCAAATCTGGCCTCAGACACTAGCTGTGTGATCCTGGGCAAGTCACTTAACCCTGTTTGCCTCAATTTCTGTAAAATGAGCTTGAGAAGGAAATGGCAAGCCATTCCAGCATCTTTGCCAAGAAAACCCCTAATGGGGTCACAAAGAGTCAGACCCACCTGGAAAACCAACAATAACAACAGCTTGTTGTCTGACCAAAAGGGCAATGGAGAGGCACATGGTGGGCATGAGCATAGTGCCTGGCACATAGTAGATGCTTAAATAAATGTTTATTGACGGACTTACTGACTGCTATGTCTAAAGAGTCCAGGATCTGAAAGAACTAGAAGAGACCATCTAATACAACCCCATCATTTTATAGAAGAGGAACCTGAGATTCTGGTTAAATGACTCGCCCAAGGTCTCATAGCTAGTAAATGACAGAAGCAGGACTCAAACTCAGATCCTCTGACCCCAAATCAATGCATTTTCCACTATTCAATGCTTCCTCTTATTCAAGGGCTTGTGCCCGAGTTGTAATTTATCAATAGCTACCAAGTGTTTCCTGAGTAAGTCTCCAACTGGGAAGGAGTTATGTAAGAGGATATGTAGATGAGACTGGAGGCTTCAGGGGGCAGTGGCAGCCAAATAAGGAAAGGAGAAGAGCCACTCCCAGAATTCAGTGACTAAGATATGGCAGACAAGATAATTATATAAACAAATGTCGGGAACTCAGAAAAATAGTGGACCACCCTAGAAATGTCTTGAAGAAGGAAGTTTAAATAATAGAGCAGTCTGGGGAAGCTTATCTCAGAGGACTGAGAAGAAAATCTCCTGCAGGGTATTGGTAGAAGTGGGAGGCTGTGAAGGATAGGTGAACTCTGGAATTATCACTTCCTGGGACAGAATAAAAAGGCTGCGCTACCTATTTTAGCAATAGGTTCCTAGAATGTTAGTGCTTAAAGGGACCTTAGGATCTAATCAATCACTGTGTAAGGTGCTGGGGATACAAGAATAAAAATGCTGTATTCACTGCTCTCAAGGAGTTCACATTCTTCTAGGGGAAGACAATAATGTATACAAATTCATGTAATATACAAAATATGTCAATGTTCAGTTATGTCCAACTCTTCAGTTTTCTTGGCAGAGATACTAGAGTGGTTCACCATTTCCTTCTCCAGCTCATTTTACACTTGAGGAAACTGAGGCAGGCAGGGTTAAGTGACTTGCACAGAGTTACATAGCTAGTAAGTATCTGAGGCCAGATTTGAACTCGGTAACATGACTCTTCCTGACTCCAGGCCCAGCACTATTCACTTTATCACCTAGCTGCCCCTATAAAATATATAAAGGATAATATTGTGGGGGAGGGAGAAAAGCACTGGCAGCTGTGAGGTCCAGGAAAGCTTCATTTAGGAGGTAGCATTTGAGCTGAGCTTTGAAGAAGGCTAAAGATTCTAAGAATTGGAAGTGAGAGCAGAGGTGAGCCCTAGGCATGAGGCACAGCATGTTCAAAAGCGAGGAGACGGGAGATGGAATCTTGCATGTAAAGGATAGCAAGTAGACTAGTTTGAATGTGAGAAAAGGGAATTATAATTATAATTAATATAATATAATTAATTATAATTAAATTCAATATCTCTTCCCCTAAATCCTGCCCATTTCTAAATTTTTGTATTACTATCAAGGGCACCACATTCCTTGCAGTTCCCCAGGCTCAAAACCTAGTGTCATTTTAGACTCCTCACTGTCTGTCACTGCCACCCCCAGTATTCAGTCAGTTGCCAAGGCTTGTCATTTTTACCTTCATAATATCTCTCATGCATGGCCCTTCTTTCTCTGACATTGACACCACCCTGGTGCAGACCCTCATCACTTCACTCTTGGACCAGGACAATAACCAGCTAGTTGACCTCCCAGGCTTAAGTCTCACTCCACTCCAGTCCATTCTCCACTCATCAGTCAAATTAATCTTCCTAAATTGCAAGTTTGACCATGTCATCCCATACTCAAAAAACTCCAATGACTGTCATCTTCAGGATCAAATATAAAATCCTCTGGCATTCTAAAACCTTCATAACCTAGCTCCCCACCCCTTCCGATCTTCTTATACCTTACATCCCCCCATGCACTCTTTGATCCAGTGACACAGGCCTCCTTGTTGTTTCTCCAAAAAGCCACTTCATTTCTCTGCTCAGGCCATTTTCCCTGGCTGTCTCCCATGCCTGGAATGTTCTTCCTTCTTGTTTCTGCCTACTTCCTTCAAGTCTCAGCTAAAATCCCACCTTCTCCAGGAGACCTTTCCCAATCCCTCTTAATTCTAATACCTTCCTTCTGTTAATTATTTCCTATTTATTTTGCCTTTCTTTATATGTAGTATGTATGTATGTACCAGTGCCTGATACATAGTAGGTGTTTAATAATTGCTTATTGACTAAACTTGGAAAGGTAATTGGATGATTACGGGAATCATAAAAGCAGAAGTTTGCATTTGATCCAAGAGGAGTGACATGCTCAAACTTGTGCCTTAGGATTATCACTTTGGTAGCTGTGGGAGGGAGGGATTGGAAAGAGCCAAGACTAAAGGTAGGGATAGCAGAGATTTTAGAGATTGGGCGGTCCAGATCTTCTTCCATGTGAGAAAACAGGCACAGACAACCTGAAGGATTGGCCTGATGTCAGACAGCAAAGAAGTGCCAGAGACAGACTCTGAATGCTGGTCCTCAAAGCCCAGACCTGGCTGGCACCACCCCTCCCACTGTGTACTGCTGCCTCTCCTGAGTGCCATTGGAGATCATCTAATCCAACCTTTGTCTTTGGGTGAAAGAAAAGCAGAGGCTCCAAAAGCTCATTGATCTGTTCAGGGTCAATCACTAACTAGCAATGTGGCTCTCTGCGAGTCACTTCCTCCTTGGACCTAGTTTCCTTAGCTTTAAAACTAGGGGGTTTTAGACTTTGATGTCATATCTCTAAGGACCTTTTCAGTTCTATGACTCGGTGGTATTGTCTGACTCAGCTCAGCACAACTCATAACCGCATCTGAAAAAATTCATGGCTTAATGATGGTAGGCCAGCTGGTTAGAGAAAAGACATATTTGATGCTAAAATCACAATAGCAGAGCATGAGGTGAAAAACCACTGGCAAATGACATAAAAGGAAATTGTAGAAGAATGAATTCATTAGGCCTAAGAAGAGTAAAGGAAAATGTTGCCTACTAGAGGAGGTTGAAAGCGTCTTTCCAGGGGACATGGAAAAAGGCTAAGACTTTTATTATTTTCTTTTCTTTTTTTTTTTTAATTTTTCTCATCAAAAATTTAGAGAGCTCTAGTGTGACTGTGGATTAGGGAAGTATTTAAGCCCCAGTTGGTTAAGGCCTAGATTTTTTAAGGAACAGTGCAAAGTTATATAGGAACTTGTAGAAGAGTAATCTTGAAAACTGGAAAAAGAGAGGTAGTGTTGGGTAATGGACAGAATACCACACTTGAAGTCAGGAAAACCTGGGTTCAAATTCTGCCTCAGACACTTATTAGCTGTATGACCTTGGACAAGTTACTTCACCTCAGCTTCTTCATCTGTAAAATGGGAATAACAACAGTCCCTAGCAGTTACAGTAGTGCATCTTGCTCTTTATGAGAGAACAAGGCCAAGAACTGCATGTGATAGGAAGGAGTAGATAGCTTACAGGAGGGAGAACCTACATGAATGAGATCTTTTGGAGAAGTTCTAATTAAGCTGTTCCTCATTCAACCTGCCATGCCTAGAGAATCATTGAAACATATTTAATGACTTGTTTCCAAGCACCTTAACAACGTTAGGGCCTTGCAGGGGGTGTGTGTGTGTGTGTGTGTGTTTGTGTGTGTGTGTACATGTATGTACATAGGGTGCCCCTAATCCAGGGTCCATCTGCAGACAGATACCTGTAGCCTGCCAGGTATCAGCTGTGTGCCTACCTGAATCGCTATCCTGTTATTTTCCAGTCATTATTCAGTCATATCTGACTCTTTGTGGCCCCATTTGGGGTTTTCTTGGCAAAGATACTGGAGTGGTTTGCCATTTCCTTCTCCAGCTTATTTTACAGATGAGAAAATTGAGATAATCAGGGTTAAAAGTGACTTGCCCAAGGTCACACAGCTACTAAGTGTCTGAGGCCAGATTTGAACTCATGAAGATGAGTCTTCCTGACTCCAGCCCAGCACTCTGTGCACTATGGCGCCAGCTAGCTGCCCCTATAACATATAAATATTAAAGTTTAGGGGGAAACTATTACTGTCTGTCACTTAGATCAGAAAGCTATGTAACGAGCAGGGTTTAGAAGCTGTGGAAGGGATGTTGTCCAGACTAGTCTAGAGGAAGAACTTAGAGATCAGGGCCCTGGCCTCATCAAAAGATTTGTGGAAGCAGAGGACCATTCAAGGGTAGACCTATCATGGAGAAAATTGAACTTAACAAGGGGTCATAGAATAGATTTGATGTCATAGAGGTTGGAGTGGAACAGTGACCACTCCAGATCAGCTTCATTGGGCCAGCTCCTGTGGAAATGTGAGTTGACTTTAGAAACCAATCTCATTTACAAAGTTGAGGATCATAGGTGATTTTGGTCTAGGACTCCCCCCACCCCCAGCTGAGGTGTATATTAGACCAATGTTTGACTTCCATGAACCCATGTGATCTACAAAGCACCAGATCAAGTGTTAAAATGGTAGAATACCATATTACCAAATCAGTTCTCCATAACATGAATAACATTCTGGTTGAGGGTCCATATTAATGCTATTTTGCAAATGTAAATGAATGACCCACCACTTACTAGTTTTTGTTGTTCAGTTGTTTCAATTGTGTCTATCTCTTCGTGACCCCTTTTGGGATTTTCTTGGCAGAGATACTGGAGTGGGTTGCCATTTCCTTCTCCAGCTCATTTTACAGATAAGGAAACTGAGGTATGCAGGGTTAAGTGATTTGGCCAGGGTCACACAACTCGTAAGTGTCTGAGGTCAAATTTGAACACAGGGCCCGATTCCAGACCCAGCACTGTATCCATTGTGCCACCTAGCTGCCCCTCCATTTATTAATACCTAAATGCTATTAAAAGAAAAATCCTTTGTGGCACATACGTGTTCAAGGGAATAGCCCTGACCAGTTAGCAATCCATTTATTTAATGCTGATGTCCTTTGGCATTGTATTTTTATGCACTACAGTGCTAAATAACCTTAACCTTTGAAATACATTTCTCAATTCTTAAGGAATCATTGTTTCAAGCTTTTATCTGATGCAAGAATCTTGTCTACCCCATCCTTGGCAGGCAGCCAGCTAGCTAGCCACATTTCTCTACAAGATTCTCATGAATAGCTTTTTCATATAATTTGCTGAAATCCAGGTACACTCTTGTCTTCAGCCTTCGATCAGTTATTAACCAAGGATTCATGAAAATCCTACTGTGTGCCAAGTTCTGGGCTAGGCTGGCACTTATTTCAGTACTTTTAAATGGTCCATGGTCATGATCTAGATTTTCCCTCCAGTGGTGCCAATCTATCCATCCTTTCATTCTGTATGATTCTTATCTGTATCATCTCATAAATGTTTCACAGAAGATCTGCCCAATGTGCCAGAGATCTTCCCATGAACGTTTTAATATTCAGGATTATCAGTGAAGCGCTTGGGGCTGGCTGTTCCCATGTTATCTTCTCTCACTACGTGACCAATGCACTTCCTTTTCTGATCATGCATGAAATATTTTATACCACTTCCTGTACACCAATCATTTTTGGTAATACATTCCCATCTCTTTAATCTTGCGGTGCCCCTTGGGCCACCTACCATTTTGATTCTTTAGAAATTGTATTACTAAAGATTCACAGCATCATTAAGTCTAGTAACCAGTTTAGCGCATTGTTTTTTTGAGACTGTCTCCCTGTTTTGCCTAGGCTGGAAGCACAGTAGCCACTCATGTGGCAATCCCAATGCTGCCGGGTCCAGAGGCTTTAACCTGCTCTGCTTTTCTGACCCACTCCAATCCATCTTCTACTCAGCTGCCAAAGTGATCTTCTGAAATCACAAATCTGACCATGTGGCCCCACCCAGTGGCTCCCTATCCCCTCTAGGATCAAATGTAAAATCCTCTGCTCTTCATAATCCAGCCTCTTCCCACCTTTCCAGATTTCAAACACCTTCCTCCTCTGTGATCCAGACAGCGGCCTCCTTGCTGCTCTCAGAACAAGTGCTCCATTTCCTGACTTTGAGCATTCTCATTGGTCCTGCATCCCTACAAGGTTTCCCTGCTTCATTTGTTCCTTCTAGCTTCCTATAAGCCTCAGTTAAAGTCTCACCTTCTGCAAGAAGACTTTCAGTCCAACTTAATGTTAGTATCTTACTTCTGAGACTTGCTCAAATTTATTTTCGGTATCATGCATCTTATTTGTACAGAGTTATTTGACATCAATTGGTTGTCAACAGCTGGTTGTCGAAATAACCAGCTCTCTGAAAAATGTGCTTATGGCACACTTTTAATTTGAATGGCATTATTAACATTTTCTCCATCACGTTCTTAAGTCTAGACAGTCAACAAAATAATAAATCAAGCCCTGATTTGTATCATTTGCTAATTTCTGAGGTATAAATGCCCACACTGAAAAATTTGACAGTCAGCTGAAGTTTAAGTTGACTTTAGCACACCCTGATTGTCTCCCTCACTAGATTATGAACTTCTTGAGAGAAAGAACATTTTTTTGGCCTTTCTTTGAATCTCTAGATCCTTGCACTGTGCCTGGCACACAGTAGGTGCTTGATAAATGCTAGTTGGCTGATTGACATATTTAAAAAAAAAGTCTGACCTTATATGGAGTATTCCAAATTGCCAAATTGATCATCCCCTGTCTCTTCAAAGGTGATGGAGGTTTCTTCTTATATCTTTTCTTTGGGGCCACCAACTTTTTAATAAGTTTTAAGATATCATTCATTCTGCTTTCAAATACACTTAAGGCAAAAAGCATAAATAGAGGTATAATCCAAATCTCAACTAAACATTTACCTTGCTGTGTGTTGCTGCCTTCAATTGTTCCTTGTTTATTAGCAGGACCCAGAGATTCTACACCCAAAGGACCCCAGGAACTATCCTTGATGGAAGCTGTTATTACTGTATAGAAACAGAATATACAACAAATATTTTCCATTCAAAAATTACACAATGTAGCATATCCCTCTCTCTAGCACATGGTGCAGTAGACTTTTATTTTAGTGACCAAAACCGGATAACAATTTTGATGACTGCTTATCATGGGATCAGAGATCTAGTACTGGAGCACAACTCAGAGATCATCTCATCCAATCCCCTCAAGTTACAGAGAAGGAAAGTTAAATGACTTGCCCAGGGTCACACAGGTAGTAAGAGTTATTGTGTGTTAGTTGAATTCATGACATAATAAAACTCTAAATGAGGACTCAGAAGATTTTGGTTCTAGATTTAGATCCGTCATGATCTAGCTACGGACAAGTCACATTACCTCTCAAGGCATCAGTTTCCTTATCGGTAAAATTAAGGCATTGGGCTAGATGATTTCTGAGATACTTTTCAGTTCTCAAGTTCTATGATTCAAAAACTTTTAAATGGTTTTCTAGATAGAGATGTTAATATGTGGCAATGTAGTATGGTGGTGGGATGGGAGAAGGAATAAGCATTTATTAAGTGCCTACTGTATGCCAGGCATTGTGCTAAGTGCTCTCATTTGATCCTCTCAACAACCCTATGAGGTCGGTCTTATTATTATCTCCATTTTACAATTGAGGAAACTGAGGCAGACAGAGGTTAAGTGACTCCCTCAGAGTCACTAGTAGAAGGAATACATGGTCTTGGATTCACAAGACGTGAATTCTAGTCTTGGTGCTGACTCCCAACCATTTTGTCCAGCTTCATTGTATGTTACTTCCCCTCCCCCTATGGAGAATATATATTACTCTACCATCAGGCCAAATTGGCTTTTTCTTTATTCTTTGAACACATGACATTCCATCTCCTATCTATATACTTTTGCACTAGCTGTGCCAAATGCCTGGAATACACTAACTCCTCACCTCTGCCTCATGGAATCTCTCTCTGCCTTTAAGATACAGCTCAAGTACTACCACCTTCTACTTGAAGCCCTTCCTGATCTCCCCAGCTGCTAATGCCCTCCCTCCCTTGTATATGTTGTATATATTGGTATTTTATGTATTTATATATTAGCCTTGTATATATTGGTTTTTATTTTTATGTTTATTCTATGTGTATATGTATATATGTATATATTTCCCCTCCCCCCCCCAATAGAACCCTTGAGAGAAGGAATGGTTTCTTTCTTTGTATTTGCATTCCTAGCCCTTAGCACAGTGCCTGGCACATAGTAGGCACTTCATAAATGTTTGTTGATTGATTAGCATTTCTCATCTATGTTAGACATGTGATATTACTCTAGACAAGTCACTTAACTCTCTGTTCCTCAGTTTCCATCTTGGTCAGATGAGAATAATAATGCTTACACTGCCTGCCTCACAGAATTGTGAGCAAACCACTTTGCAAACCTTACGGTGAAAGGCCGAGGTGAGTTATTACTGTTTGTTAATCACAAAGGATTGTAAAAATGTCAGTGGCTAACGTCCTTGCTTGTCCATGAGGACCCAGGAGAATGAAAGATCGGCAAAGGTGAATGTACCTGACTTTCGACTTCCTTTTTTCCTGTCTTCCTTCTCATTCAGGCAAAGTGCAGGAACATGGAGCATTGTCTTCGGGAGAAGGCCAAAGCTTTCCGAGCCATGAGGCGTTCTTACGAGGCCATTGTCAAGCATAATCAGGTGAATGTCCCATCAGGAAAGCTGTGCAATGCAGAGCTTCAGCTCAAGACAGAAGATAAAAGAGAAAGCAGGATGGTAGGCAGAGGAGGTGGTAGGCACTGAACATGGATCCTGGCTGATAGGGTAACATAAAAAAGAGGGCCGTACCTTTGGCTGGCCCTATTATGGTGTGGCTTCTTCTATAAGAACCCCAAATCTTCTCCCTCTGCATCTCTCTGTTTTAGGAGCCCTAAAGCTTGTACTATAACCTCTGCCAGAGCTAGAGGTACAGAGTGAGAGGAAGGAAGAAAAGTCAATACAGTATAGATACTTGCTGAATGAAATAAACAAATGAATGAAAGATGGTGCTTGGAATATCAGGACTATAACTTTGGGCTATTCTTTCTTCTCAACTACTGCTGTAGCCATCCTTGTTCAGTCTGCATGTCTTCTCTCCTAGTTTATTGCAGTAGCCTCCTAACTGGTCTTCCTGCCTTTCATCTATCCTCTCTACAATTCTCCTTAACTCAGCTACTCAAAGAATCTTCCTAATGCATTGTACAATGTTCTCCTGGTTCTTCTCACTTCATTTTGCATCAGTTCATGTACGTCTTTCCAGGTTTTTCTGAAATCTGCCTGCTCAAAGGACTGGAGTTTTTTTTAATGGCTTTGTAAACCTAAACACCTTAGCACAGTGTCTTGGACATACTAGGTGCTTTGTAAATACTTATTAGATTGCCTTGAATTTTTTTAAAGGTTTCCTTGGTTGGTGTTGAAGATAAACATGAGGGACTAGGTGGAAAATAAGTTGGCTATAGCAATAGATGAAAAGGTGTGGGATGTGAAATGTGCCTGATCACTACCAGCCTGCATTGAATTTCATGTGGCTGCTGACACTTCCCTAGCAACCTGCCTGAGCTCCTATAATTTTCTCCTCACTAGTCCATATAAAATACTGTTGGGTAGACCCTTCTTGATATTCGGTTACCCAGTTCAGAGCTAGACCTGTTTCCTGTCTGTGCAGCTGGCTGAGAATAGTGACCTATGACTAATGAAGAAGCCAGTTTGAATTTCTTTTCAAAACCTTTGTTTAAATTTTGTTCAAAATGTTCTGTTCTGTCTGAAGTTTAGGGTTATAGGCTCCTTAAGAACAGTTTTTTTAATTTTGTTTTTTTTCTAATTGAAAATAATAAATAACTTTTAACATTTGTTTTTAAATTTTGAGTTCCAAATTCTCTTCCTCCCTCCCCTTCCCCTTCCTTGAGAAGGCAAGCATTTTGCTATATGCACATGCCCTATTTGCACATGTATAATTACGCAAAAGGTATTTCCATATTAGCCATGTTGCAAAAGAAAACATACCCCTCCCCCAAAAAAACAAGAAAAATACAGAAAGTGAAAAATAGTATGCTTCAATCTGCATTCAGATCCACCAGTTCTTTCTCTGGAGGTTGATAGCATTTTTCATTAGAAGTCCTTTGGAATTGTAAGAGCAGTTTCCATAAAAAATTTTCTGGCTACCTTGGACCAGAATCCTTATGACTACCTTATAGTCCTTATGAGTACCAATTGGTTGTGGTGGTGGTTGCTGTTACAGGGGCAGCTAGGTGACACTAGCTATGTGACTCTGAGCAAATCACTTCACCTGTTTGCCTCAAGTTTCCTCATTTGTAAAATGGGAATAATAATAATAACACCTATGTCCCAGGGTTGTTGTGAATCAAATGAAATAACATTTGTAAGGCACTTAGCACAGTGCCGGGCATGTATTAAGCATTATTTTTATTTTTATGCTGATGATGATAATGATGATGAAGAGCATATTCTTCTGTTAGAAGAGAAAATGAATAATGGTACATTTATGATCTCAGTGAGAACATGCCCTTTTTGACTGCTTTTTTCTCTTTCTCTTTGCTTGTAGAGAAGTTCAACAAATCTAATAAATGTTCAGGAAGTGCCAACCATGTGTGAGACATAGTTGTAGACATTGGGGATACAAAGCAAAAAAAAAAAAAAACCACACACACACACACACACACACACACTCGAAACATTACTTGCCCTCAAGGAACTTCCTTTCTCCTGGAAAGGAAGAAGGAGGTTGCTGATGCCTGATGTTCATGATGCCTGTTTTCAGACCAACTACCGCACTGTTTGTAGCACCTCTGTATCTTGATTGGGAGCATTGTCTCTCAAGCTCTAGAACTTCCTTTGCTGGAAAAAAAAAAGCCAGTTCCTTCCTAATTGTTATGCACCAAAACATTACTGTTTCTCAGCAGTCCATTATTGCCTCTTATAGTTGCAATTACTCTCTAGTACATTCTAAGTATCTGCTTAGACACTGCTGTTTGCTCTTTATGTGGGGACCACCATTTCTTAAGGGGTCCCAGCCATGCTTGCTTCCTTCCCACTTAACTCACTCTTTAGTCTTCTCCATCTCCTCACCTTGAGTACTCTGCCCCTCCTTTTCAGCACCCATTTATATGTTGTCTTCCCCTATTAGAGTCACTTAGCACAGTGCTTGGCACAGAATAAACACAACAAATACTCTGTCTCTCTACTGTAGCCCATCATAGAAACTTCTTTGGTGCCGTATCTGCCTGTTTCTGTCCTGTAGCAAGAGCCAGTTATGAGGAAGGGGCAGGGTTTCAGTACTACTGGACCTGCAGTACCCGGGGAACTCCTTGTTAGTGACCTAGTTGGCCCATTCAGTGATAGAAAGAGCTTATGAGTGATATTAATAAAACTGCCAAAGACCTCGGACAGGATGTCTCAGGTTAGGTACATCTATTGCTTTAGTGAGGAGAGCTCCATCTCTTGAAGATCACTTCTCACAGGATAAGCTTAATTGGCCTCCTTGTTAAGACCTGAAGCTGAATTCACTGGCAGGTTTCAGCTTCATGGGACTCATGAAACTAGTTGTGTGTATATGCCCCTGAGTATGATACTTCACGGGTGTTATCTTCAGACTTGGAATACAAGCCCAGTCTGTAATTGAGTACACAGATAACTAATAGTAGTGATTGGGGAAGGCGGGGGTGGGAGAGTATTGGGAGGATCATCCAGATTTCTGATTTCCTCAGTGTAGAGAACCCCCAGTGCAGAAATTCCCTCTACCTGTACAAATGAGCAAACCATTTCTCTCTCATTCTTAAAGCTTTTCTCATGTATGTCATGGACCCCTACCCTTAACCTAGTGGTCTGGTGAAGCCTATGGACTCTTTCTCAGAAAACTATTGTGAAGTGAACAAGATAAAAAAACATAGGATTACAAGTGAAAATAAAATGTAACACCCACCCCTACCCCTCATCCAAGTTCACAAGCTCTTTGAAGTCTATGGACCCCAAGTTAAGAACTCTGGTCTTAAAGAACTGCCTGAGGCTGTTGTCCAAAGTCACACAGCTAGAATGTGTCACAACTTAAACCTAGATCTTCCTGACTCCAAGTCTAGCCTTCTATCCACTGTGCAACATTGTCTTTCAGTTAATGGCACTAGGTAGCCAATTTAGAATGTACAGTCAATCACATCTTAATCCATTACGTTACTGGTGGTAATGTCTCAAAACTACTTTGTATTTATTTGGCATATACTTTTTATTTTGTTGTTCTATATGGGGCAGCTAGGTGGTACATCAAATAGAGTACTGGGCTTGAAATCAAGAAGACTCATCTTCCTGAGTTCAAATCTGGCCTCAGACACTTCCTAGCTGTGTGACCCTGGGTAAGTCACTTAACCCCGTTTGCCTCAGTTTCCTTGTCTATAAAATGAGCTAGAGAAGGAAATGGCAAAGACACTCTGTATTTACTTATATGTGTATGTGTTGGTACTTAGTAAGTTGTTCCATGTAAAGTTCTGGAGGCAGGGACTTTAGCTTTTGTTGTCATATCCTCCAGTCTCTAGTACAGTGCCTGGCACACAGTAGGCACTTAATTAATACTTGTTGATTGATTAATAATCATAGCTGATATTTACATAGCGCTTCAAGAGTTGCAAAGGTTTTCTATGCATTATCTCATTTCATCCTCATTATCTCCGGCATTTGAGGAAACTGAGTCTCAGTAACCGTAGTTGCTGTGCCTAGGGTCACATAGCTAGTGAGTTTCTGGCATAGAGTTTGAACTTAGGTCTTCTTGACTTGAAGTCCAGTGCCCTCTCTACCATGCTGCCTACCATTAATTACATTGGATAGCCATTCTGAAAATGCCCGGCCACAACTTGTGCAATTCCAACAGTGATGGACAGTAAGGGGCCATAACAACCAAAGCCAATGAGGTCGGGGCAGCCTGCAGACACTCGCATGTTTCATCAGCTGTCAAAACCATATCCCTGCTTCCTCCCTGAAAATGTCAGTTCCGTTGGGTCCAGAGGCTTAAATGTAATGCTGCCTGACCCTGTCATCAGTGGTGCCTCCCTGAAGGACTACAACAAAGGCCAGGCCTCCACATCCCAGCCTGCTTTGTCAGGCTTCATCCTCAATGGTGACAGTGCTATTAAGAATTTCTGGGAGTCGGTGCCGTCTCCCTGATTTCCCCTTCTCCGTGATAAGAGTAGACCTTGTCACGGCCCAGCCATGGGACCGAAGAGTCTTTTCATAGTTGTGTAGCAGCTGGGTGGCATGTATTGCCTGACATTTCTGAAGAATCCCCCCTCCCCCTCTCTGAGTGGGAAGGCAAGAATAATAACTGACATCTGGATAGCACACAGTGCCTGGCATGTAGCAGGTACTTAATAAATGCTTGAAACACTTGACATATTGATCTCATTCGAGCCTCAGGACAAAAAGAAGTACAGGGAAAAGAGGGCTGGGTTTGGGACCCGGATTGAAATCTCAATTCTGTCACCTGTGTGACCTTGGTCAGCTAGATTGCTCACTGGAAAAAATGCTGGGCCTAGAGTCAGGAAGATTCCTTTTTCTGAGTTCAAATCTGGCCTCAGATACTTACTAGCAGTGTGACCCTGGGCAAGTCACTTAACCCTATTTGCCTCAGTTTCCTCATCTGTCAAATGAACTGGAGAAGGAATGGCAAACCACTCCAGTATCTTTGCCAAGAAAATCCCAAATGGGGTCATAAAGAGTCAGACACAACTGAAAACAGCTTAACAACAACAACAACCTTGGGCAAGCCATTGGATCTCTTTTTCATCTGTAAAGTGAAGGAATTGGACTAGGTGATCTCTAAGGTCCATCCCAACCCTATAATTATGATCCTGTTAACCCTGTAAGTAGGTACTTGAGGTAAAATTATCCATTTTACGAAGGTAAAAACTGAGGCTCTGAGAGGATACTTGCCCAGCATCATTTTGGGTGCTGACCAACAGGTATTATTTCTGAAAGGGATTCCCTGCTCCAGGGTTTTAGGATTGCTATAAGCTATTAATGACAACAGTGCTTATCACAGTGCCTGGTACATGTTAGGTGTTTAATAAATGTTTATTGATTGGTTGATTGCAAGTCTCTACAAGGTTGCTTGCCCAGGGTCACACAGATAGCAAGGATCAGAGATGAGGTTTGAACCCAGATCTTCCTGACCCCAGCTCCCACAGTCCTATGTCCCATTCTCCCTCCTTGGTGGTTTTTAAGCAAAGACTGGGTGACCACTTGTCAGGGATACTGTAGGGAGGGTCTCATACTGGTTAGACCTGAGATAAAATTCAGCCTCAGACACTTAGTAGCCATGTGAATGTGCCCTCACTCAGCCTCCATTTCCTCATCTGTAAAAAAAAAAAAGGGAGAATAGTGTCTGCCTCACAGGGTTGTTGTGAGGATCAAGTGAGATAAAACATCTAAAACTTTGTAAAGTGCTACATAAATGTTAACTGTTGTTCTTATTACTTTCTGTAATTTTGAAAAATGATTCCATTTATTTACCAAATCATCCTTCTCAATCTCTAAACACAGAAGAACTTCACCCAGTAATTCAAGGCCAGCATTCTTCAGCCTTGACAAACCTCGTCTCTGTTCCCACTTCTTGTCCATCTTCAGCCTAACTTGGACTCCTTTCTCCATGTCTCCTAATTCCTTACTCTGTACCTTCTCCCAGGCCCTTCTCACCTCTCCGCCCAGCTCACATTCTCCCTCGTCTGCCTTAGGTGGAAGCTGCCTGGCTTCAGGGCAGGATCCGGCAGGAATTTGAGAAACTCCGAGAGTTCTTGAGAGTAGAAGAGCGCGCGGCCCTGGATGCAGTGACTGAGGAGGCGGGGCAGAAACTGAGGCAGGTAGAAGAAAAAATGAAACAGTTGGCAGAAGAGACGGAGGCCTTGGCTCATGAGATCGGGAGGCTACAGATGGAGATGAAGGAAGATGACATCTCCTTTCTCATGGTAAGAGGGTCAGTCCTGAGGCCTGGGATAGGCTGGGGGTTGGGGGGGGGAGGGATGGAAAGAATTCTATGGGGCTGGTTGGAATGAATGAACCCATGAAGTCTTTTGTATGAAGAGTATTTAGGAGACCAGCAGCACTGGCTGATCCCAATCCTTCGTACCCCACTTTCGGTGCTGACCAGATATTCTAGGTGAAAACGGTTCCTTGCTCCAGAGTTTTAGGATTGCTATAAGCTATTAATGATAAACGTTCTCCCTGTGAGTCTCTACCTTTTCCAAGAGCTTTGCAACAAACCCAGCATCCTTATAGCAACCTGCTTGCTCCTCTCTCCTCTCCTCCTCTCCTGTCATAGAGAAATTGGGGGCTGCTTTGGGTGATGCTGATGCCAGGAACCAGAGAGAATTAACTGGAAATAAAAGGTTCTGTGAGGTTAGGAGCATTCCATACTCCATATCATATCTAGGTTCTACAGTCTAACCAGAGGTTTGGCTCACCTGGATGGAGTCCAAAAAAGAACAACAGAAATTGGTAGAAATTATAAACAAGGGCTGTGGGAACTGAGCTTATTTGTCAAAAAGAATAGATAAAGTGTGACAGAGTGAATAGAGAGCTGGCCTTGGAGTCAAGGATATCTGGTTTCTAGGCTTTCTTGTGGTACATACTAGCTGTGTGAACATGGGCAAATTATTTAACCCTTCAGTTGTTGATTTTCATGGGTAAAGGAAGTTTCCACACTAAGCATTCCCCACAATGATGATGTCATTGGCCCAGATGCCAAAAATTCAAAGCATAGACCAGCTGGTTTTTCTCTCAGTTAGAAACCTACCCAAAAAAAAGGGAAGGGGATTTAAATCAAATCAAAAGACATTTATTTAGGGAAGATATAATAACTCACTGAATGTGAGGCAAAACCAGGTTGTTCAGAAGATATGATTTAGAGCAGAGGTGTTAAGCATATGGCCATTAAAATGTAATTGGGAAATATTAACAAAATAAGTAAAACTACAATATAATATAGATAACGTTAAATTGTGGTTTTCTAAGTCAATATGCAACTGATTTAGGATCTGCTTCTTTGAAGAGATTTTAAAAATTGGAATAAATACTAATCTGCCTGGGATGCTTTAAGTGTAGACCAAAGCAGAGGCAGAGATGGAGCAGAAAATAATTACAACTCAAATTTCTATAGTGCTTTCAGATTTACAAAATACTTTCCTGTATAACAAAGCTGTGGAGATACAAATATTAATTACCTCCTTTTTATAGGTAGGGAAATGGAGGCCTGAGAAAAGTCAAGTGCCTGACTAAATAGATGGGCATTTCTTTGAGTCTATGTGAACTGAAAATTAAGAGAGTAGGTGACTTCCACATATGACTCAATATACCAGAGCCTTTTGTCCAGCTGGATCATTGGCTGCTCAGTAAACCAGTAAGTCCTGGCTGACTCCTGATCTGTAACTCCTATCTTCTTTTCCCTTAACTTCATCCCCTTTTCCTTTTTCTTCTGATCTTCCCCTGTCTTCCACCAAATCCAACCCAACCCCCCCCCCTGTATCGCTACCTAACCCACCTGCCTTGCCTTGCCCTGAGCTGCAAAGAGTTTGGTTTAGAAAGACAGGCATCCCAGAATATGAGGAGAACTGAGGAAGAAGTCTGTCCCAGGGAGGGAAGTGGGGGCTTTAACACTTTCTTCTAATGGTTGTAAGTTCTTCAAATTTTTTATACTTCTTGTGGTTTATATGTAGATGTTTAAAAAATCACTGTAAATTCATGTCTATCTGTGTCAAATATTTTATATACTGTAACAAATTCAAGGTCCTGAGTTTGTTGGTTTGGGTTTGGGTTTTTACTGATTAGGTTGTTTTATGTGTATGTCTTAATTTTTAGGCAAAGAAGCAATTTCATTCCTAGCTATTTAATAGAGACTTGTGAGAAAGAGAGTTCAAAAACTTCTCTAAAAATGGCCTAAAATGTTAGTGATCAGCTCATTGAATACTAAAATTAATATAATGAATTTGGATATGGAATAGAATTAGAATATAGCCCCCACAGGCATGGAATTTTACTAGCTGAGTGTCACCCAGAGGTAGGGAGCCTGTGAGGCAGGCACCAAAAGGAGACATTCCCATTTTGGCCTGGAGCTATAGAAAGGCAGCATTGCTTTGAAAGTCTGGAGCAGGTTCCCCACCCCGGACTCTGAAGCAACAGTATTGGAAAAGGCCATAAGGTGCAGAAATGCTACTCTACAAAAGTGCTTTCTCTTGTATCTTTGCCCTGTACATTTTTCTCCTTTTGTGTTACATCTTCCCCCTTAATTTCTTCCTCCTTTTTTCCTACCTGTATTATGCCCTCAAATGGAAATGTTTGTCATATTTACTGAATAGGGTTGGTATTCTCCAGTCTTCATTTTAAAGGCTGATGAGTGGAATAGTTTGTAATCCAGATAAAATGGTCTATTTGTTATTCCCTGAACATGTTATTCCATCTCCTGTCTCAGGACTTTGTTTAGCCTGTTTCTCAGACTTGGAATTCACTCCCTTCTCACTCCAGCCTCTTAGAATCCCTAGCTTCCTTCAAGGAAAGAAGGAAGAAAATAAGCATTTATTAAGTGCCAAGTGCTTTACAAATATTATCTCATTTTATCCTCATAAAAACTCTGGGAGTTAGGCACTATTATTATTCCCATTTTATAGTTGAGGTAAATGAGGTAGACCAAGGTTAAGTGACTTGCCCAGTGTTCCAAAGCCAGTGTCTGAGGCTAAATTTGAACTCAGGTCTTCCTGACTCCAAGCCCAGTACTTTAACTACTGTACCATCTAGTTGCTTCAAGGCCCAGCTCAAATGCTACCTCCTACATGAGGCCTTTCCTGATCCTCTTAGTGGCTAGTTTCTATTCCACCCCACTCCCCAAACTACTTTGTATTTTGTTTTTGTTGTTCAGTCATGTCTGACTCTTCATGACCCCATTTGGGGTTTTCTTGGCAGAGATACTAGAGTGATTCGCCATTTCCTTCTCCAGCTCATTTTACAGATGAGGAAAATGAGGCAAACAGGGTTAAGTGACTGGCCCAGGGTCACACAGCTAGTAAGTTGCCTGAGGCCAGATTTGAACTCAGGAAGATTTATTTTGTGTATATTTTGTATTCACTGATCTGTGTTCTTTTTGTTTCCTTACCATATAATATAAGCTCTTTGAGGGCAGAGATGATTTTATTTTTGCCATGTTAGCCACAGTACCTAGTACATAGTAGGTGTTTAATAAATGCTTGTTGAATTTTTTATTTTTCCCTTTAAAAATAAACATTCATTCTGGGTTTTTTAATTAGGCTCCAAAGATTTTTTTTTCCTTTTAATTATTGACCTTTAATAGAAGAAAAAAAAGGTTCTCTATCTACAATCTAAAATGTTGTCCTGTGAGTTTAGTCTTTATGTATGGCCTTCAAAATGTCTGTGTGTATGGGTGGACAGGTTGGTTTTGGGCCTAGGAGTGGGGAACCTGTGGATTCAAGGCTGCATGTAACCTTCTAGGTCCTTGGATGAGGCCTTTGGACTGAGTCCAAGTTTTACAGAATAAATTCTTTTATTAAGAGGATTTGTTCTGTGAACTTTGGATTCAGTCAAAGCACTTGGGAACCTAGAGGACCACATGGGGTCTTGAGGCTGCAGGTTCCCTACCCCTGGTTTAGGCTGAAAGCCAAAAGATTGACAACAAATAGTAGAGCTTTGACACCCACACTTTCCCAGGCTTGGAAACTGAGTGAAGTTTTTCTGGGGCCTCAGTTACTTCCTACCATGTATCAGATAAATGTTGGCTTTTATTGAATCTAGATGTTTAACTCTTTACTGCATGTTCTTTTTTTCTTTCAGAAACACAAGAGCCGTAAACGCAGGTAAGTTCCTAGACATAATTGGGGAACAAACAAATCATACGCCTTCCTTCCTTCCTTCCTTCCTTCCTTTCTTCCTTCCTTCCTTCTTCCCACCCTTTCTTCCTTCCTTCCTTCTGCTTTCTTTCCTTTTTCTCTTTTACCTAGCATGAAGTCATAGGATGTTAAAAAGAATCACAGCACAATATATTTAGCTGTCTCTGTTTGTGGCTCCAGCCACACCCAGACATATAAAAGAGTTCCAATGAGGCAGTAACCAAAGCCCATTGAAGACACGTTCTAGAACCACCTTTGGAGTCCACAGAAAGGCATTAAAAATGACCATAACACAACAGTGGATGTTTGAGGAGGACAGAAAGTCTGTAAATACAGATCGACCTACAGGATTTGAAGCCTCTTCTCCTATCTTATCCTTGTTCTCACCCTTTGCCCCACCTGATCCCATAGGTCTTAGTCATTCCTTGAACCCCAAGTTTAATCCATATCCAGTTCCATTTGCTTTCCTTCTGTAACTGATAGTCCCACCTCTCCCCTACCCCACTGCCCTCCCAGCCCTGCCCTAATGAACCCCCATGTACAACTGCCTTTAAGGTAGAATGGTTTTAAATCAGGCAAGAGGACTCTCGCTTTGCTCAGTATTAAAAAGATATTTTCCCTGTCATTCTGAGAATGATCCTCCCACACAGGCATATCCCATGATGAGATTTTTCAGAGCCCATTGAATTTCCAGAATGGTCAGCAGATCTGAAGAGCTCAGCTCTGTTGGGAAGGGCATATTTTTCTGATTCAAGTACCCAAGAGGGCAGTTGACCCAAGAACTTTGGAGACCATGAGCTTCTGAAGCTTCTGGACTCAACTATCTGGGGGTAGGGCCACAAGGACTGGGCCCTAAATAAGAAATCAGTGGGCTTAGCCTTCCACAAGGAATAGAAGCTGCCTAGTTCTGTCAGTATTACCCATGGATGCCCATAAGGTACCTAAGCATCAGGGAAACTGAGGAGTTAGTGAAGTTATTTCTTCTGAGGACAAACCCTTTGGGTCTTTGGTAAAATTTGGATTCAGTCAAAAGGCCACACTTAAGGACCTAGAAGGCCACCTGTGGCCTGAAGGTGCAGGTTCCCCACTGGTGGAGTAGACATATTCTGTCCCCTGGAGCCGAGCAGAGCTAGAAACAACTGGCTGAAGTGGCAAAGAGACAAAAGCGGGCTTGATGGGCTTGATGTAAGAAAGAACTTCCCAACCGTTGGAGCTATCCAAATCACGATAGAAATAGTCGGCCTCAGGACATTGAGTGGGTTTCCCCTCACTGCTGTTTTTGTTGACTTGTGTCAGTCAGTCTGAATCTTCCTGACCCCATTTGGGGCTTTTTTGACAAAGATACTGGAGTGATTTACCATTTCCTTCTCCAGCTCATTTTACAGATGAGGAAACTGAGGCAAACTGAGCATTAAGTGCCTTGCCCAGGGTCACACAGCTAGTAAGTGTCTGAGGCCAGATTGGATTACAGGAAGATGTCTTCCTGACTCCAGGTCTGCCACTCTATCCACTGTGCTAGCTAGCTGTCCCCTTCCCCTCACTAGAGACCTTAAAAAAAATCTGTACTTGGGTCCATTGAAGGGAGGATTTTTGTTTAGGTTCAGGGTGGACTTGATGGTCAGTGAAGCCCCTTCCAGATCTCTGATTGTGATGCTCTGAAAGTGTCAGAGAAGCCCAAGTAGCAAGAGAGATAGAAGGGGCCCCATTCCTTTCATGTCACCCCACTGGTGCCCTTGTGGCCTCATCTACCCCTTACTTCCTTGCTTAGGCTTTCCTGCACGACTGAGCCAGAGCCTGTCCAACCAGGAATGCTTATCGATGTCAGCAAGTACCTGGACTCCCTGCAGTACCGTGTCTGGAAGAAGATGCTGAGCAGTATTGAAGCTGGTGAGTAGGAGGGGTGGTTGGGTTCTCCAGGATGGAAGAGGTGGGGGGTAGGGAAGGGAGTACATAGTGACAAGTGTATTGAAATAGGAGTCCAGGCCTGAGATCCACCTCTGCCCCTAACTTAGTGGCATTATATTGGGCAGGCTACTTCCCTAACTTTGAGCCTCAGTCTCTTCAATGAGGAGATTAGATGTCCTGAGGCCTCTTCCAGCTCGAAACTTAAGTGACTTTGCTTCTGGGTGAGCACTGTGACATACAGGTATGTCCCCTAACCCCTCTCTGTTTTGCCATGATGAGAAGCTCTTTAGTTCTGAGGCACATGTTTTCATTTCCTGGAGAGAGAGAGATGGAGAATTTGGAAAGCCTCCAGAACAGGTTATTATAACAATCCAGAAAACAGGACCTATGAAGGCAAGGGAAATGAAATGGCTATTGTGCAGCAGAAAGCCTAGATGATTCTTGATCATTTTCTGCAGAATGTTGTTGGCATGAGCTGAGCATGAATGAAATGTGTTGGTTCAAACCTAACTGACAATTTTGCTGTCAGCTTATATGAGCTGCAGTTTCCATCAGGGCTCCCAGCTGGGATGAGCAGAGAGCTCCCCCAGTCTACTCCAACCTCTAACCCTGTTCCTCCCACCAGCTCTGACTCAGGCACTGCTGCTGTAGCTCAGCCTTATTACTTAGCTGCTGGTGGGCCCTGGCCTTTGAGAGAGGGTCCTCTGCCAGGCCTCCACCTACCCACAGGGTTGGTAACAACCAACTCAAAGGTGGCAAGAGGATAAAGCTCGGGTGTGAGAAGTGGAGAATAATAGAGGATTCTGGCATAGGGAAGGGGTAAGGGAGGGTAAAGCAGTTCTCCCCATCTCCCCTCCCTCATATCAGATCCTAAAACAAGCTTATCCTAATAAGATGTAAATGCCTTGCATTACATTCTTGTTAGGGTTCATCTTAGTGGATTTGGCCCAACATTTTGATCTGTTGAGATCTTCTGGGTTGCTGATTCCACCACCCAGCTGGTTGACAGTACTTACTTTTTGTTTCCTCTTTTTATCTCGAGCATATAATGAGTGCTTTGGGGATTAAATTAATATTAATGGTATTTGTATTATGAATATTAATAATAATTAATATTAATGATTGCTTTTTTAATTAAAAGCTAGAGGGGGCTAGATGTCTGCCTCTGGAAGCAGGAGGAAATCCCCCTAGCTTCCTATTTGCCATCCAGATGACCCCTACTTTTAAACCAACCTATACCTCTTCCTGCACCTTACTCTTCTAGTTGGCCCCATTCTGACAAAGACTTCATCCAAGTACTGAACAGCAGTGGACACTACCCTTTAAATCAAAATAAAAACCCCTTCTCTGATCCTTTTTCCTCCTATTGAGCTAAAGTCTCCCCAACTAAATTCTGGCAGCTAAATTCCAATGTGGCATCCCTACTCACTCACAAACCTTCAGTCTCTTCTTGTCTCCTGGCTGCTTTCCTACTGCCTACAAATGTGCCCTATGCCCTCCTCAAAAGACCTTCATTTGATTTTTCCATCCCTGCTAGCTATTGCCCTATGTCTCTCTCCCCTTTCATGGCTGAATTCCATGAGTAGGTCATTTAAGATAGGTGTCACCACTTCCTGTCCCCTCACGCTCTTCTTAACTCTACAGTTTGGCTCCAGCCCTCTGCATTCAACTGAAATTGTCCTCTCCAAAGTTACCATCGATCTCTTACTCGCCAGGTCTGATGACTTTTTTCCATCCTCATCCTTCTTGACCTCTCTGCATCCTTGATACTGTTGATCACTTTCTTCTCTTTGATACTTTTCTGTAGGTTTTTGGACGCTGCTCTCTCCTGGTTCTCCTCCTACCTGTCTGACCACTACTTCTTAGTCTCCTTTGCTGGATCTTCATCCAGTTCATGTCCCCTCACTGTGAGTGTCCCCTGAGGTTCTGCCCTGAGCCTGGGCTCTGTCCTTTTCTCTTTTCCTCCTATACTGTTTCACTTGATGATTTCATCAGCTCCCATGGATTCAATTCTCTCTCTGCAGATTACTCTCAGATCTATTTTTCCAGCCCTAACCACTCTGCTGACCTCCAGACTCATATATCCATCTGTCTATTGAACATCTTGACACAGATGTTCCTTAGACTCAACAGTCCAAAACTTGAGCCCATTATCTTCTTCTGTCCCCTCACTCTTCCCCACCCTTGCCTCTATGAGACCTCCCTGTTCTATTTTTGTTTTGCTTTTTGGTGAGGCAATTGGGGTTAAGTGACTTACTCAGGATCACACAGCTAGTAAGTGTCAAGTGCCTGAGAGCAGATTTGAACTCAGATCCTCCTGACTCCAAGGCCAGAGCTTTATCCACTTCACCTAACTGCTCCCTCAGCCTCCCTGTTCTAAACTTCCCTATTACTATCAAGGTCACTACCATCCTCCAAGTCACCCAGGTTCATGATATAGGTGTCGTCCTTGAACCTTCACTCTCATCCAATCTGTTGCTTGTTATTGTTCAGTTGTTTTCAGTCGTGTCCAACTGTTCCTGACCCCATTAGGGGTTTTCTTGGCAGAACTACTGAAGCAGTTTGCCATTTCCTTCTCCAGCTCATTTTACAGATGAAGAAATTGAGGCAAACAGGGTTAAGTGACTTGCCCGGGGTCTGAGATGGGATTTGAACTCAGGAACATGAGTCTTCCTGACTCTAGGCCCAGCACTCTATCCATAGCGCCATCTAGCTACCCCAAATCTGTTGCTAAGCCCTATAAATTATACCTTTCCAACATCTCTTGTATATGTCCCATTCTCTGCTTTATCACTCTCACCACCCCAGTATAGACTTCTCATCACCTCAAACCTGGACTATTGTAGTGAACTGCTGGCCTCTCTGCTCCATTTATCCCCACCCCAGTCCCTTCTTCTCCATGCAGCTGCCAAAGTAATCTTCCTAAAGCATAGGTCAGGTCATGCCCTTTCCGTCCTCCATATACTCCCCTGGCTCCTTATTGCTTCCAGGATGGAATATAACATCCTCTGTTTGGCTTTTAAAACCCTTCATAAGCTGGCCCCTTCCTACCTTACCAGGCTTGGCCCTTTATTTCCCTCCATCGACTCTGTGATCCCGCGACACTGGCCTCCTTGCCTTTCGTCCCACAAGGAACTCAGTCATCCAGCTGAATGCATTTTCACTGGTTTTCCTTGATGGTAGAAATTCTCTCCTGCCTCACCTCCACCACTTGGCTCTCCTGACTTTCCCCAAATCCCAGCAAAAATCATACCTTCTGTAAGAAGCCTTTTCCAGCCCCCTGCAATGCTAGTGCCTTCTCTCTGAAATCCCCTCTCTCTGAAATCCCCCATATGTATTTTGTTTGGACATAGTTGTTTGCATGTTATCTCCTCCATTAGACTTTGAGTTCCTTAAGGGCAAGGACTTTTTTACCTTTGTATCCCCAGAGCTTAGTGCAGTGCCTGGCACATAATAAGGCCTTAATAAATGCTTGTTGTTGGCTTGCTGCAAAGTCAAAGAATGAAACAATCCCTACTCGGGAGGAGCTTACATTCTAATGAGGTAGATTACAAGTATTCATGCCCACCTGATCTATCCTTCCCCCATTACTGAGAGTTGCCCACTAACCTCCCCCACAATTCACTCAACGACCCCATTAACATCCTCTCCTGGAACACTACTCCCTACAGGTAACTGCCACTCTGTTTACTTACATCTCTCTTACTCCCTACACCATCACCTTCCTCCTCACCTCCTTTTCCTTACCCCTCATCACCCAACTTTTGTCATCCCTAGTATCTCTTCTCTCTTGCTTCCTTGGCCTTGAACCCTCTCCTTTTCGTCTCGTTCACCACGCTCTGCTTATCCCACACACCCAAGCTTGAATTCTTTCTGGTAGGAGATTTAACAAGGGCAGCCAAGGCTTAAAGTCCACTCTAGCCTGGGAGCTGTTGTGAGTGAGCAAGGATGCCCGCCCATGCAGATGTAAGAGCATCCACCAGATGGCAGCAGCAGCAGCCTTTCAGGGAAAAAATTTTGGAAGTGCTCAGTTTAGATACCTTTAGTGCAGGGGTTCTCCACCATTTTTGGGGGGTAATGGATCCCTTAGTCAATCTAGTAAAGCCTATGGACCTCTTCTTAGAATCATATTTTTAAATGCATAAAATAAAAAATGGGATTACAAAGGAAACCAATTATGTTGAAATTCAGTCATCAAAATATTTTTTTTTGAAAAAACAAGGTTAGAGGGCAGCTAGGTGGCACAGTGGATGAAGCACCAGCCCTGGAGTCAGGAGGACCTGAGATGAAAACCAGCCTCAGACATATGATATTCACTAGCTGTGTGACCCTGGGCGAGTCACTTAACCTGAATTACCTCACCAAAACAAAAAACAAACAAACAAAAAAAACCCCAAGGTTATAGAACCTAGGTTAAGAAATTCTGCTATAGTACATTAGTCTGAATGATCAAGGGCTTAGAGATCTTTGTGGAATCAGAGAATGTTAGACCTCAAACGTTCCCTTCCCTAGAGGTCATCTCATCCAACAGCTTGAAGAGCAAGGTGGGCCGGCTTCCACAAAGCAGGTCTAACAGGTGGGCAGGCAATCAACATCTATCAGACAATTACTGTATGCCAAGCATTGTGCTAAGTGCTGAGAATAAAAATACAAGCAAAAACAAAACAGTCCCTGCCCTCCTGGAGCTTCCATTCTGTTGGAGGAATACAACACATAAAAGGGAAAGGAAAAGTTTGGGACCACAGGGTGTGGTTAGGATAGAGAAGGTACCTGCTCTGGGGAAATACTCCTGGGCTGTGAAGCATAGTTCCCTACAGTGTTTGCTGGCCCTCAGAGCAATATCTTCCTCCCTCCCTCCCTCTTCTCTCTCTCTCTCCCTCTCTCTCTCTCTCTCTCTCTCTCTCTCTCTCTCTCTCCCTCCCCCCCTCCCCCCCCCCCCCCCCCCCCCCCTCCCCCCCCTGCTCCACCATGCCCTTGTGTGTGTATAAACACACACACACATACATACACACATACATATCGCTCTCTCTATATATACACACATTTTTACACGTACATATACATATGTATCTCACTCTGAAAGCTAACCTGTGTCTCTGTGTGTGTAATGTTGATATCTAGTTATCCTCCTAGAAGATGTGACTGGTAATAAAGGATGAACTCCAGCTTTTGCTATGGTCTTAGACAATCACTAGGACCAGGCTAGGACCACCCACTAGAGCCAGCTTCTCATGACAGCCGGGGCAGAAGCACCTATGGGGTGGACAGTTCTGCCAGACAGATACTGGAGGCAATAGTAACTGCTAACACCTAGCCCTTCGCCCAGAAACCTTGACATGCCCTCTGTATTTGACATCCCTCAAGGAATGGGTTTCCCTTCAATTCAGCTGAATTCAGTCAATGTGGATTACACATCTACCGTACGCCAGGCACTGTGCAAGGTGCTGGGGATAGAAAGAGAGACATTGAACTTTCCCTATCCACAAGGCACTCACATTCTCTCTGATTGGGGAACTATGTACCTCAAAAGTAAATATCAGATACATGCAAAATAAATACAAAGAAAGTCATGGGGGAGGATCCCTGAAGGCCTCGAAAGGAGGTTATACTTAAGCTGAGTCTTAGAGGATCCAGGAGGTCAAGGGGAAGCACAGAGCATTCTAGGATGGGGCACAGCCTGTGCAAATGCATGGCGGATGGAATGGAATATTATGGGGGACGGCAGATAGACCAGTTTGGCTGGAACTTGGAGTGTGGGAGAAGTAATGTGAAATTAGTCTAGAAAGCTTCGCTAGAGCCAGGTTGTACAGGGCTTCAGTTTCTGCAGTGATCAAGGCCCTACCTCGAGGGAAGGCATTTTCTGAAGGAAGGGAGAGCTGAGGAACATGAGTGGTTGTGGTTCAGTCATTTCCAGCTCTTGTGAGCCTGTGGACCTCTGTCCATGGGGTTTTCTTGGCAAAGATACTATAATGATTTGCCATTTCTTTCTCCAGGGGCAAACAGGTTAAGTGACTAGCTCAGGGTCATACAGCTAATAAGTTTCTGAAGGCTGGATTTGAATTCAGGTCTTCCTGACTCCAGACCCAGCGCTCTGTCCACTGGGCCACCTAGCTGCCTTCTAAGAGAGGATTAGGTATTAGAATATTATCCCAACCCTCATTAAACCTCAGCTTCCTTGTATCATCCATGTCACTTGTACCTCATCTTAGGCCTCCTGTAAACTTTACCTGCCATTGTGCTCCCCTTGGTCTCAATGCAGGGGCTACTGAATCCCCACCCTCAAATATGACCTGGCTATTATATGCCCTGATTGTTTTAGATTGAGAGGTACCTGCCTCCATTTGCCAAATTGTGTGTATGCCACTGGGGGCAAGTGGGCTATGGATGCCTTTAGGTGACAGCCTTGAACTTGGGGCTTATTTTCAGACCTTTGATGCTACCCTGGCAGGGCAGATTTGGGGTGGGGCAGAACCCAGGGATCATAAATTTAGTTGTGGAAGGTACATTCTATTTCTAGGCCATCTCTTCCAATCTCATTTTATAGATAAGGAAACTGAGGCCCAGAGAAGCAAAAACGGCTTTCCCAAGATGATACAACTACTAGCAGATAATAACAAAGCCAGGATTTGAACCCAGATGCTCTGATTCCAAATCCAGGGCTCTTTCATTGTGCTGTACTTCCTGAGCATCCCAAAGTCATTTCTGGGAACTTCTGGCAAGCCCAGGCCAAATCAGAATTCCAAAAGACCAGGATCCCCTGCCCATGAGTTTTTGGAAGTTCTGAGGGAGTGGAAAGATTGATAAAATTAAATGGTGTCCTTTATGAAGAGCAGCTAGGTGGCTCAGTGGATAGCACACCAGCCCTGCCATCAGGAGAACCTGAGTTCAAATCTAGCCTTCAGAAACTTACTAGCTGTGTGACCCTGAGCTAATCACTTAATCCTGTTTACCTCAGTTTTCTCATTTGTAAAATGAACTGGAGAAGGAAATGGCAAACCACTCCAGTATCTTTGCCAAGAAAACCCCAAAGAGTTGGACACAACTGATTGACTGAACTGGGGGGTGGGGAACCTGCTACATGTGGCCCTCTAGGTCCTCAAGTGCAGTCCTTTGACTGAATCCAGATTTCTCTGTGAAGGACCTAGAGGGCTGCATGTGGCCTCGAGACCTCAGATTCCCTATCCCTGGATTAGACAACAACAAATGCCTTCTAACCTTCATCCCTCAGGTCTGACATTCCAGGACCTTCTCTGAGCCCCAGAACTGACCTATTTGCTCGAAGACCTTGGCCTTCTTCCCATCAGATGCACACCCCCAGAGGTGGCCTTCGATGCCTCAGGGGCCCTAGGGCCACCTAAGAATTCAGGATAGTGACCCCGCCAGAGCCTGGAGCTTGTACCAAACCACATGGGGCACTGAATGACCTGACTGTTCCTCAGTAGTCAGCGCCATAACCTTGGAAGGCAACATTTTAACCCTCCTTCACTGATACAAGATTCCTAGGACAGATCCAACTCCTCTGGACCTAGGGTTTTTAACCTTTGTTGTGTCAGGACCTCCTGCCAGTTTGGTAAAGACTATGGATCCCTCTTCAGAGTAATGTGTTTAAATGCATAAAACAAAATACACAGGATTACATAGGAAGCCAATTACACTGAAATCATTATTAAAATATTTTTAAAACCAAGTTCATAGACCCCAGGTTAAGAACTTCTACTCCAAGTGGATACAGCACTGGCCCTGAAGTCAGGAGGACCTGAGTTCAAATCCAGCCTCAGACTAAACACTTGAACTTACTAGCTGTGTGACCCTGGGCAAGTCACTTAACCCCAATTGCCTAAAAAAAAAAAAAAAAGAACTCCTACTCCAGAGACACTTGGGATAGGGACAATACTGATTTTTATAATGGTTGATTCTATAATCCAAAGGGGGCTGACCAGATATTTCCCATTTCTAAGAAATCTGGGAAAGCCTGCATGGTAGAGGCTGTATAGCTGGTTTCAGAGCCAGGAAGGTCTGGGTTCAAATCCCATCTCTGACACACATTAGCTGTGTGACCTCTTAGATTCTCAGTGTCCAGACAACTCTCTCAGACTTTAAGTTGTAGAGTAGATGCCAGTCTCCACTGGTAAAGAGAATTTCCTCATCAGGAATCCCTTATGCCTACGAAATCACAGGTGTGGGGGAAAATGTCAAAAGGGGCAGAGTAGAATGGGATGAGCTGGGTGCCAGGTTGCCAAAATCCCTTTTCTTCTTCATCTCTCCTAGTGCCCTTCAGCTTTGACCCCAACACAGCAGCCGGCTGGCTCTCCGTCTCTGACGACCTCACCAGGGTCACCAACCATGGCTATCGGGTCCAAGTGGAGAACCCTGAGCGCTTCTCATCCTCTCCCTGCCTGCTGGGCTCCCGGGCCTTCTCCCATGGCTCCCACACCTGGGAGGTGGATCTGGGTGGGCTCCATAACTGGCGGGTGGGTGTAGCTCGGACTCGTCGAGAGTCTGGTGGGGACGGGCACTCGCACAGCTGCTACCACGATGCCCGCTCAGGCTTCTGGTACATCTGCCGCACCCGAGGAGTGGACGGGGATCACTGTGTGGCGTCCGATCCTTCGGCTTCGCCCCTGGGCCTTGTGCTGCCTCAGCGCCTGCGTGTGGAGCTGGAGTGTGAGGAGGGGGAGCTCTCCTTTTACGATGCTGAGCGGCAGTCCCACCTCTACACCTTCCATGGCCGCTTTGGGGAGGTGCGGCCCTATTTCTACATAGGGGGTACGCGGGCAGACACTCCCCCTGAGCCTCTGCGCCTCTGTCCACTCCATATCCAGGTCAAGGAAGAACTCTAAGGCCGAGGGCCTTGGAGTTAAATCTTTCCCTTCTCTAATTCAATACCCTTCCTTCCCACCTTCCCCATTGCACTTTCCCTAGTATTCCTGTTCATTCTCTACCTCTCTTCTACCTGCCCCTATCTTCTCCCCAGAACACTGGTTTTTAAGTCCCAGAGCCTGTGTTCAAATCCCAGCCCTACCACTTACTACCCGTGTGACCTTAGGAAAGGTCACTTCTCTTCTACTGGTCTTAGTTCCATCATTTTTTATTTTATTTTATTTTTATTTTATTTTTTAGAGACTAAGTCTCCCTATCTCACCCAAGCCAGAGGTGCAGTAGCCACACTAAAGCGCAACACGAATGCTTTAACCTGCCCCATTTTTCTGACCTGGGTCAGTTTGCCCTTCCTTAAGCAGCCTGGTTTCTCCCTTTCATTCTCAGGGCTCCCCCTATTGATGTTAGACTTAGCATAGCCACCCATCTGCTTTTGCCCCACTGCAGCCCAGAACCCCCATACTCCAGCAACCCACCAGCCTCAGCCTTCCCCAGTAGCAGGGATTCCAGGTGTGAGCCGCCACTCAGCAGCCCCCTCATCCATAGATGACTTTCAAGGTCCTTTCCAACCTCAAGAGAGTCTGTGATGCTGGGATCCCTTCGCAGTTTGGTCACCAGATTTCCCAACTTGCTCTGTGAGTGATAAGGTCATAGAATCTAGAGCCCCAGAGACCATCCAGTCCAACTCCATCATCCTACAGAGGGAGGTGAAGTAACTTACCCAGCGTCACTCAGGTAGTATTTGGCAGAACTGAGAGCTGAGCCTAGGTCCAGATAGACTATGAGAGGTTAAAGGGCAGGAAAGCAGCTAAGTTCAGAAGAAGCCTGAGTGCCTGGCCTTTGCTGGGCTGCTGCTGACTCTGCACTTTAAAGGGTCTCGCATGTTTTTCCTCTCTGGTCCTTTTTTTTTTAATTAAATTTTATTTTATTTTCACAAAGATTTGCCTTCACTCCCTCCCCTCTTTCCATCCTCCCCCCTTTGAGAAAGCAAGAAAAGTAAAACACTTATTAAAAACATGCATAGTCAAGCAAAGCAAATCCTCACATTGGCCATGTCCCCAAAATAGGACTGTTTTCACTCCTGAGTTCATCACCTCTGTCAGGAGGTAATTAGCACGTTTTATCATGAGTCCTCAGGCATTCTGGTTCATTACTGTGTTAACCAAAGTAGGACCATTCCTTCTCTTTCTTTTCATCCTCCCTTGCCCAATACCTAAAGAAAGTTGCCACAGCCCAGTTCTTAACCCCCTTTCTGCATTTCCTCCTTGCTCTTAGCCTTAGCTCATCTATGAGTAGGCTCTGATTTACACCATAATACATTGCCCAAAACTGTCATAAAGAAGACAGTTGGAGCATCACCCATGTCTGTATAAGAATGACATCCTAACTGCAGGGTGTGTTATTCACCATAGGCCCAATATCAGACAAATCATGGAAATAATTAGCAGGATATCTTAAGGGTTAAAACCTACATGAACCTCTACAATCACATTCTAAATCCTCTAAAATGGGTATAGATGTATTATACACATTGATTAAAGCACCCCAAATATACCATAAGGTGTACATGCTGCATGTAAAAATAAAATTACTGTATCGCAGATTGGACCTATGACATGATGAAAATAAACATTGGACATTTAATTGCCCATGCTGCTTGCTGCTTTAGAAGTTGGGTTGGCTATCTAGGGAAGACTCATCTTTCTGAGTTCAAATCTGGCTTCAGACACTTACTAGCCATATGACCTTGGAGTTTCCTCATCTGTAAAATGAGCTGGAGAAGGAAATGGCAAACCATTATAGTATCTTTGCCAAGAAAACCCCAAATGGGGTCACGAAGAATTGGACACGACTGAACAACAATAACAAAATCTAGGGAAACCTGAACTAATGCTTTGTTTTTCCTCTCAATAATTTCCCAAATGTATAGTTGTGAATCATAGAATAACTACAGTCTCAGAAAAACGAGTTGATGTTCAGCCATAGGGCAATGGGGAGGTGCATGGTGGATGTAAACAGGCTGCAACACATTTTAAACAAGGAATTATGTAGAAAAAGTGACTGCATTTTCTTCCAGAGACTTAGTGGTAGCTAGAATCTAGTACAGAGGTATACAACACTCCCTAAGTGCTGCAAGAACCAGATTAAAAATGTAATTGGGAAATATTTAACCAAATAAAAATACAATAAAACTAATATTACATTATAAAACTGAGTCAATATGTGGCCCGCAGGGATCCTTCTGTACGAATTGATGGCTTCTGATTCTATTCCAGTTTGACACCTCTGCTCTAGTACTGTTGGTATTGTCCTGTATCTCAGATACTTTATGGGTTAAATGGGGTTTGGACGCCTGTCCCGGGACCCTAACCGCCATGCTGTCCGTTGCTTCTGTAGGGAAATGGCTCTTGAATTCTAAACAGCCAACTTTTTAAAGTTGGAGACTGCCTGTGTAAAGCCATGAACCAACATGTTTTGAACAAATTAAATAATTTTTATTATAGCTAACATTTCTATGATGGTTACTATGTGCCAGGCACTGTGTTAAGTGCTATACAAATATCTCATTTGATCCTCACAACAACCCTGGGAGGTAGGTGCTATTATTATCCCCATTTTACAGGTGAGGAAACTGAGACAAGCAGACGTTAACTGACTTGCCCGGGGTCGTACAGCTAGTAAGTGTCTGATGCCAGATTCGAACTGCAGGTCTTCCTGACTCCAGGCCTGGCACTCTAGCCACTGTACCGCTTACCTGCCCCTAGAATTTTTTAACGTATTTTAGTATCGTCGTCCACTATTTCTATATGTGATAGTTACAGTCCTGAGACCTACTCTAGGGCCTGCCTTAATGTGCTTTTTAGGTGACTCTCGGTCTTCTAGGACTATCCTACTGGAGCATAAGCTCTGGGAGTTCTGTCAGAGAGAGGCAGTGTTACACCATTGGAGTACTAGACTTGGAGTCAGGAAAACATGGGTTCACATTCTGTCTCAGGTGCTTATTATCTTTGGAATCCTGGGTGAGCTACTTCACTGCCAAGCCTTGGTTTACTCATCAGTAAAATAGGGATAGTACTAGCACCTAGCTTATTGTGTGATTGTGTCTATCAAATGGGAAAATACACGTGAGGTATTTGGCATATCTTAAAGTATAATAACAAACGTGAGCTGTCATTATTCTCAGCCAAAAAGGGTTCCAGTAGATCCCCAAAAATGAACTGGATGGCCACTCCCTAAGGACCAGCCTCGCTAAATTCAGAGACCCTCATCATCAGGTTAGCCTCAGAGTGAGGAAGTTTTGGTCCAGCTGAATTATCACAACTATTGAATTGTAGTGGAAGGGTTGCAATCAGTTCAGATTGCTCCACCAGTCCAGGAGGAAGGAGGACACCAACGAACTCAAAGATCCTTTAGGTCTCGGTATATCACGCACATGTTGGCATGGTGGTACCTTCTGGTAAAAAGTATGCTGGACTAGGAGGCAGGAGACCTGGGTTCTTAGTCCTACTTTTATCACTAAATAATGATGATGATGACGGTAATAATAATAATAAATCTCACCCTTCATAATTTACAAAAACACTTTCTGAGGTGTCAACTAATCAGCAACTCTTTCTGGGAGGCTTATTATGTGCAAAGTGCTGAGGATACAAGAAGCAACAACAGTCCCTCCTCTCAAGGAGCTTATATTCTAATAGAGACAACATGTATACAAATATATAAATAGATACATACAAGATACAACCTCAAGTAAATGGAAGGTGCCTTTGCAGGGGAAGGGGAAAAAGGCTGAGGAGTGTAGGGAAGACATCCTGGAGAAGATGGCATTTGGAAGCCAGGGATTCGAAGAGGCAGAGGTGACAAGGCTGAGGCTGATCCAGGCAAGCAAGACAGATAAGATACGGAGCATCATGTGTGCATCAGGATGCAGGTACCTCAGAGTGTATGGAGGGGCAGTCAGTCAGTCAACTCATATTTAGTAGCACCTACAATATGCTGGGCACTATGCTAACCTGTAGGAATACAAAGAAAGGCAAAAGATAATCCCTGATCTCAAGGAGTTTATAATCTAATAGGGGAGATAATGTGCAAACAATTATGTACAAATAAGATCTATATAGGATAAATTGGAGAGAGTGTGTAAGAAGACTGAAAACATAGGAAGGAACCAAGTAATAAAGAACTTTAAATGCTGAAAAGAAGAACATATGTTTGATCCTAGATGTAATAGGGAGCTATTTATAATTTACTGAGCAGTAGGGTGCCACGGTGAGACATACGAGGCTTTAGGAAAATCTGACAGATACACAGAGGTAGATTAGAGTAGGGAGAAATGAGGCAGGGAGATTGCTTAGGAGTCTATTTCAACAGTCCAAGCAGGAGGTGATGAAGGCCTGAATTAGACTTTGATGACTAGACAGGAGGGACCATATCCAAGAGATGTTATAGAGAAAGAAATGACAAGATTTGGCCTATCGGATAGGTAACAGTAATGAGACTCAGAAAGGTCATACTTTTATTAAATGGTGAAGTCCAGACTTAAACTCAGGTGTTTTGACTAGAAGCCCTTTCCTCTTTTCCATTGCATCACACTACTCTCAACCTGCTGTGTGACCTTAGGCAAATCACTTCACTTCTCTGTTTCCTCATTTGCAAAACCAGGGGCTTAGATGAGATGGAAATAGCTTGGCACAGTGGAAAGAGTATTGACTGTGAAACCATGGAGGCCTTTTTGGTTCCAGCCCTACTTCCAGCCCTGAACCTATGATCTGAAAAGTCCTTTAGCCAGGCGTCTTGTACAAAAGGGCAAATTACATGAAGAGCAGAGACAAAGGAGGAGCTAAGAGGGTGTGGTAAGAAGCTGTCTAGGATGTAGTACATAAGCAGTGTGAAACAAAGGACATTGTTTAATATGACCTTTTACAAATGCACATAGGGAGTCATATATTATGGAACAAATAACCCAATGAGATCATAGAGCCATTTGAGTGTGTGAGTAAATGTGCATATTTTAATGCTAGGAAATTCTGCTCTCTGTAATATATCTATTTTGTGATAAATCAGTTTGCTTGTATAACAGCAAAGACACTAGTGGACAATAGCCCAGGGCGAGGCCCCTACAAGTTTCAAACCTCGCCTGGGGTGCACATTTGTGCTTTGTCTTAGTGATTGGCAGAACATACATGCAGTCCAGGCAACAAGTCAGACAAAAAGAATTTATTAAGCACCTACTATGTGCCAGGAACTGTGTTAAGGCTAGGACTACAAAGAAAGGCCAGAGACAATTCCTTGCTGTCAAGGAGGTCATGGTCTCATGTCTATAAAATAAATCAACAACTCTGAAATATATAACAAAAGCATTATCATGTAGCAGGGGACTGGTGATTTGTCAGAATTGTTGAAACTGAAGAGGAGATCAAATAGCTAGTCTCTTTGCCCAATGGGAATAGGAGCTCGGACTGCAGCAGGAGAGATTTCAACTAAGCTAAAAGGTTGGGGCAGGGAGGCCAATAGGTTGACAGAGGCATTGGATCATCTTCTTCCTGAAAGGTCACCCCAAAAGGAATGAACTCCTAGATGGACACAAAGGGAGGGATGTGGTAGCTCCGAGAGGGAGGGTTAGAGGGAGGCTTCAGGCATAATTAGGCTGGCTCCTTTCCATAGACTGTAGGATCTCCATATCAGGAGCTCTGCTTTGGGGAATGCATTTAGATTAAAAGCTGATGTCATCTGACACACAGAATGTCTCCTGATCTGCCTGCTGTTTATTCTGGTTTGTTTGTGGGTGTCAGCTGGGTGGGTCTTTTCTGCCATGGAAGAACTTACTGCAGGGATGAAGATGAGAGGGCTTGGTTTCTATGGTTACTAGGATGGCTGGAATTTGCATAATGCTCTTCATCCAAAAGACAGTTTAGGAACAATGTGAGGTGGAAAAGAATAGAGCAGGAGCTATCTGAAAGGCCAGGGTCACAGGGAACAGTTATAGGAGTGGTCAGCTTCCCCTCTTTCCCTTCAGCTCCACAAACCTGAAGGATCCCCCTTGACTCTTCCCTCTTGGACCTCCTCCCACCTGCTGCCTCAGTCAAACAGTTGCCAAACGTGGCTGATTCTATCCTGTTTTCATAATGTCTCTCTCTTAGCCCTTTTCTCTCCATTCCTGAGGCTACCCCCTGTGTTTTTTTTAAGGTTTTATTTATTTATTTTTAACATTTAAAAAAAAAACATTCTGAATTTCAGATTCTCTCTCTCCCTCATTCCAATTCCTCCCCCACCCACTGAGAAGGCAAGCAATATGATATCAATTATACATGTGAAATCACGCAAAACATATTTCTGCATTAGTCAAGTTGCAAAAAAAAGCAAGAAAAATAAAGGAAGTGAGAAAATTATACTGCAATTTGCACTCAGAGTTCATTAGTTCTCTCTCTGCAGGTGGATCGCATTTTTTATCCTATCACCTGAGTTTTGACCCTGAACTATTGCAATTTCTAAGAAATTGGTTTCTTGGCTTCCAATCTCTCCTGTCTCCAATCTAGCCTCTACACCTGCCAAAAAAATTCTTCCTAAAGCCCAAATTGGGCTGTGGTGCCTCCCTGATCTCCTTCCTCTCTTTATGTCAAACATTTTTTTACTGACGTCCTTTACACCACATCCTTTAAATTGTTTTGTTTCAAAGGCCTCCCAGCTCCCTACTCCCTCTATTTGACTCAGTTCAATTCAACTAATGTATTAAGGGCCCAATGATTAAGGGTGACATAAAGACAAAAAACATCAATTATTTTTTAAAGCACCTACCCCATGCGAGGAGCTGTGCTAGGTATAAAAACAAAACAGATCCTGGTGTCAAGGAACATATATTCTACTGGATTTATTTAACAAAAGAAAACGACAACAAAATAACCTGTTCAGCCTGGCTTTTAAGTCCCTCTGGAATTTCATTCCAATATACCTTTCTAGCCTTACCTCACACTACTTCCCTTCACGAACTGGACGTTCCCCCACCCCTGAAATCCCACCCTCCTCATTCCAATTTTGCTTCAAGGCCCAACTCAGGTGTTACCTCCTCCAAGAATTTGTCCATGATCTCCTATGTTATTTCTGCTTTTTCCCTTCTCAAATGATCATAGATTTATGTAATTCTCCCTTGTGAGTCCATCCAATCTCAGCCACCTTCACCTCACCTTCCCAGAGTCTCTGTTCCAAAAACATCTGTTGCTGTGCATTCTGAGATTGGTTCGCCTCACAGAAGTTATTTGGAACAGAGACATTGGAAAGGTTAAGTGTGGAATTGGGCCTTGCATTTATTTATCTTGGTGCATGTTGTACATACATACATATACATACTCATGCACACAGTAGGATGTAAGCATCTGCAGGATAAGGACTGATTCTTTTTGTGTTACTGTATCTCCAGCATCCAACATAATGCCTTGCATACAGTGGTCACTTTAAAAACGCTTATTGAATTGAGGATCATCAGCGTTCTGGCCTAACCCCAGTGCTACAGGTCTGGTAAGCTCTTCTAAAGTTGCTTAGTTCCCAAGTTACCTTAAAGTTCCAATTCTACAAGATCCATTCCTCAATACATAAATGTGGTCAAAGAATGTAAACAGGCATTTTTCAAAAGAAGAAATTTAAGCTATCGACAACCATATAAAAATACTCTGAATCACATAAAAGAAATCAAATTAAAAGAACTCATGGGTTCTACCACATACCCATCAGATTGGCAAAGCTAATGAAAGAGCAAAATGGCAATTGTTGGAGGACCTGTGGAGGGACAGGCATATTTGTGCACTATTGATGGACCTATGGACAATAAGGTCAAAAACAGAGGGAAATAACTGATACATACAAAAACATTTATAGTAACACTTTTTTTATCATAACAAAAAACTGGAAACAAAGTGGGTTCCCATCAAGTGGAACTGATCAAATTATCATATATGGATGTAATGGAATATTATTGTGCCATAAGAAATGACAATAATATCAGGTTCAGAGAAATTTTACAATATTTTATATGAGAGTAAAGGGAAAAGAATCAGGAGAACAATTTATATAATAACCATAATAAAATGTAAAGAAAAGCAATTTTGAAAGACTTCATAACTCCAGTCAATGCAGTGATCAATCATGATTTCAGAAGATTGCTAAAGCATCCTTCCTATCCCTTGATGGAGAGGTAGACTAAAGTGAATAATGAACCATACTCAGCATAGCTAATACATTGATTTGTTTTGCTTGTTTATACTTATTTATTGTTGGTGTTGATGGTGTTTATTTCTAGAAAGAGATAGGGAGAGTTGATTGTGATGGGAAAAAAGAAAAGAAAGGGGGCTATTAGGTGGCGCAGTAGATAAAGCATCGGCCCTGGATTCAGAAGGGCCTGAGTTCAAATCTAGCCTCAGATACATAACACTTACTAGCTGTGTGACCCTGGGCAAGTCACTTAAACCCATTGCCTAGCCCACCCCCAAAAAAAAGAAAAAAGAAAAGAAAGAAAAAAGGATTAATGAAACATTTTTAAAAATACACAGAAAAGAACTGAAGGAGGTTCAGAAATGGACATAGATAAGCAGGGCAGTTTGTTACCACCATGTTAAATTTAATATGTATTTTTCAAAAATTGTATATAACAGAAGTTCATAGTTTCATATAGAATCTTGTCTGTTATATTGAAATGTTCATGTTTGTCATTTATTAAATAATAAATAAATAATAAAAATTGTTATTTAAAGTTCCTACTCTGCCATTTTGGCCATTTCCTCTCTTCTTTGCCTTAAAAAAAAGTTTACTGATGCTTTTTTTTTGTTTATCTATTACTACCCACTAAGGTACCCTTCCATCTCCTCTACCCAAAGAAGAAGTCCTTAATTTCAACAAAGATGTATAGTACAGCAAAATAAAGCAACACGTTGGCTATATCTGAGAATACAAAATTCATTCTTCATCTCTAGTCCAATACCTCTCATTCAAGTGGCAGAAGCTATGTTTTATCATCTCTTTCAAGTAGCAGAAGCTATGTTTTCTCATCAGTCATTTCAAGTCACCACTGATCCTCTTTGATTGGAGTTCTGAGCTCTATCAAAGTTGTTTTTCTTCATATCACCACAATCACATAAATTGCTATCCTGGTTCATTTAACTCATTCATTTAACTCTACATCATTTCATTTAAGTCTTCCCATCTCTCCCTGAATCCATCATATTGATAATTTCTTTTTTTTTTTGAGGCAATCGGGGTTAAGTGACTTGCCCAGGGTCACACAGCTAGTGAGTATCATGTGTCTGAGACCAGATTTGAACTCAGGTCCTCCTGACTCCAAGGCTGGAGCTCTATCCACTACACCACCTAGCTTCCCGTGATAATTTCTTAAGGTGTAATAATCTTCCATTCTATTTATATACCATAATTTGTTTAGCCATTCCTAAATCAATAGGCACCTACTTTGTTTCTAGTTCTTTGCTACTATAAAAATTGCTGCTATCAATATTCTTGTACATATGGTCTATTGTCTCTATCCTTGACCTTCCTCGTGTGTATATCTGTGTGCATACATACACATATATGTATATGTGTGTATATTATGTGTATGTGTGTTAAAAATTGTATCACTAGGTAGTTAGGTGGCACTGTGGCTAGAGTGTTGGGTCTAGAGTCAGGAAGACTCATCTTCCTGAGTTCAAATCTGACCTCAGACATTTACTAGCTTTGTGACTCTCTGCAAGTCACTTAACCCTGTTTATCTGTTTCCTCATCTGTAAAATTGGGTAGAGAAGAAAATGACAAACCACTCCAGTGTCTTTGGCAAGAAAACCACAAATGGGGCCACAAAGACTCCAACACGACTGAAACAACTGAACAACAATAACACCTTACGGGTCAGAAATAGAAGCTACAGAAGGAGCCAAGTGGTTCTAGAAAACATAAAGGACCAGGACAAGGGGAATTTCATAGGACTTCATGGCAGGATAGAACTTTTGCATCAGTCACACCACACACACACACACACACACACACACACACACATCATGATAATCATTGTATCATTAAGTCAAAGGGTACTGACTTTTAGGATATAGTTCCAAATTACCTCCAGAATGGTTGGATCAATTCACAGCTCCACTAGGGCATGAGTGTGCCTGTCCTTCCCAACAACTGCTGATTAATGTTTTGCTACTTTGCATTCCCAGGACTGGTGAGATCACTGCTTTAGAATCAATTTTCAGATTATTCAGTCATTCACTGCTGGTCTCCAGAACCATCCCCCGGTTCTAATTCAAAACGACTCTCCCCATAGCCATTTGGTCACTGACTCAAAAGTTTGATCCTGCCATGGATTTCTCTGAAGTTCATTTTTTACCGGTCCTTTTTGTTTTCTTGGGTCACTGGTTCCTCTGGTAGCCCCAATTTTGGGCTCCTATGGTGGTGCTCCCGATTTTCAGTCCTTCTCTAGCAGATTGGCATCCAGGCTGCAGATGGATTCCTTTTCTGAATGCCTCAGGAAAATCTACAATCTTTATCAAGTCATCTTTGATAAAGGACATTACCAAATCCCTCTCTGGTTTTCTTATATCTTTTGACTCTCTTCCGAAACTCTTATGTTATCTTTTGATTGTTTTCTGAAATCTCTCATAAATTAATTCTCCTCCTTTCTCCCACCGGAATGTCACCATGGGAGCTTTATTCTCTCGTTTGTCAATATGTGGTTCAGTAGTTCGTCTAATAGTTCCCCTTCAGTCATTCTAAATCTAAATCATATGTATAAACACACATGCATACACACATGTGTATATAAACCCCTAATTATAATATATTTAAATTCACACACATACACATATATATAAATGTATATGTGTGTGCACCTGCCCCACCATATGGTTTTCTGGAGACACCCTAGGTTTGAGGCACTTTGTTGTCAACATTTACTTAAAATCATAGTTCATAAGTCTTGACCAACATATTTTTTAAAAATTAGATACATTAAAGAGTCTATGAATTAAAAAAAAAAACAGAAAAAGAAGTGACAAGAAAAATTTCCCTATAAACACAGGAGTAGGTACCTCCCCAACCCCCAGGTTGCCATATTTCCCACAGAGGGAGAAACACACTCAGAGAATACACATGACCAAGGAATACTCATGGATGTGAAATATGTAGAAAACACATGAAGAGGGAAATATATTAGGAACACATGTGATTGGAGAATACACGTAAAGGGGTACATATTTCGGGAAAATCTACGACCAGTGAACATGCCTGAAGAGGCACATTCATTACTGGGATAATCACACCTCTGATGCTGCAGAGTCACTGATATCTTCTTAGAAAGGCTGTCAGGCATTGGTGTTTGCTAGTGATCTTATGGAGGCGAGCTACTTTGTCTGCTGAGCTGGGCTACTCTGGCACTCTGTTCACTCTGCCTCGCTGCTTTTTGCTGCTCTCTGCTGTCATTTGCTGATCTGTAAGGCTATGCAGGCTCTTCTAGTTGCTTGCTGTTCACTGAAGTCCTGCAGGAATATGAATACTGGGTACAGAGAGGATGAAGTTCTTTTAGTAATAGCCCAGGGTAATTGTAAGCTACATTACAGCCAACACCAAAAGAAAACCTTAAACTGACATTTACTAAGGCCTTAAGGGCTGACTTGTCCAACCAAGACTTGAGCCCAGGTCTCTTAATTCCTATTGCCCCACATATCCTCCTATAATAGGAATCAGTATGGCCAGAATTGTTTTTCTTTTTAAAAAAATAAGAGGAACAGTTTTATTGACACTTTTTTTTCCCATCACTATCACTTCCCAATGACTACATCACTACAACAGAACTCTTCCCTTAACAAATAAGTAGAATCAAACAATACCAAAACCCTCTCAACCTGGTATGAAAACATGTGCCTCATTCCTCACCTCTAGTCTACCACCTTTCTGTCAAGAGGCAGGAGGCACAGATGGTTTCACCCTCAGTCTCTGAAGTCATGATTTATCACTGCATTGATCAGAGTGCTGAAGACCTTCAATGCTGTTTTCCTTTATGTCTTCATGCTCATCATATAAATTGTTCTCCTGATTCTTCTTACTTCACTTTGCATTATAGTTATCCCTTCCACATGATGGGAGTTAGGGGCATGGTGCCTCTGCAATCCAGAAAATTCACATAAAATTTTTTGGCCTTCCCTTCATACCAGGGAAGAAGTTTGAATTATTATTGAATTAAAAGATAAAATATGTTGACATTTTACAATAGTGCACACATATTTTATGCATTTCTGAGTTGCTATTCTGTTGGCTTTCTCATGTCCTCTGTGGCTTCTGCAAAACTCCCAAAAAAAATTCCCATTGAATTTCTTATGCCGACCCGTGATATATCAGAACCACAATGGGGAAAGTCAAGATGTGGAAGGGATAACTGTAGTCCACACAAGTCTTCCTAGGTTTATCTGAATTCTTCATGCTTGTCATTTATTACAGCATAATTAATTACACAGTCACTTGTTTAGCAGTTTTGACACTTCAAAAATTGCTGCTATAAATATTTTTGTATACAGGCATACCCTGTTTTATTGTGCGTTGCTTTATTGCACTTCATAGATTTTGCATTTTTTTGGCAGCTAGGTGGTACAGTGGATAGAGCACCAGTCCTGGAGCTAGGAGGACCTGAGTTCAAATCTAACCTCAGACACATAAAACTTACTAGCTGTGTGACTGTGGGCAAATTGCTTAACCCCAATTGCCTCACCAAAAAAAAAAAAAAAAAGCAAAAACAAAAAACAAATTGAAGGTTTGTGGCAACCCTGTGTCAAGCAAGTCTATTGTAACTATTTTTCCAATAGTATGTGCTCACATCATGTTTCTGTGTCACATATTGGTAATTCTCACGATATTTCAAACATTTTCATCATTATCATCATCATTATTATTATATCTATTATGGCGATCTATGATCAGTGATCTTTGATGTTACCACTGTAATTGTTTTGGGGGGCTACAAATGACCCCCATGTAAGACTGTCAACTTAAGAGATAAATGTTGTGTGTGCTCTGACTGGTCCACTGACCTGTTGTTCCTTGCTGTCCTCTGGCCTCCCTATTCCAAGACACAACAATATTGAAATGAGATCAATTAATAACCTTACAATGGCCTTTATGTGTTCAAGTGAAAGGAAGAATCTCCCATCTCTCACTTTAAACAAAACACTAGAAATGATTAAGCTTAGTGAGGAAGACATATTGAAAGCCAAGATAAGCTGCAAGCTAGGCTACCACCCTGATCAATCAGCAGCCATCAACATCAAGGCAAGATCCTCTACCAGCAAGAAGATCACACCTTGCAGAAGGCTCAGATGATGGTTAGCATTTTTTTTAGCAATAAAGTATGCACATTATTGTTGGGGTTCTTTTATACAATACTATGGCATACTTAATAGACTACAGTATAGTGTAAACATGGGCAGCTAGATGGCACAGTGGATAGAATGCCAGCCTGGAGTAAGGAAGACTCTTCTTCCTAAGTTAAAAAATCTGGCCTCAGACACTAACTGCATGACTTGATAAATCACTTCACCCTGTTTGCCTCAATTTCTTCATCTATAAAATGAGCTAGAGAAGGAAACAGCAAACCACGCCAGTATCAGAAAACCCCAAATGGGGCCACAAAGAGTTGAACATGAAATGACTGAACAACAACAAGAAATAGTATAAACATGACTTTATATACATTGGGAAACCAAAAGATTCATGTGACTTGCCTTATTAAGATATTTGCTTTATTGCAGTGGTCTAGAACTGAACCCATAGTATCTCCAAGGTATGCCTGTACATGGGACCTTTTCCTTTGCTTCCCACCCCCACCCACCACTCCCATCATGATTCATCCATGTCTTTGATTTTCTGGGCAAATATACCTAGGACTAATATTCTAGGTTAGAGAATATACACAGTTTAGTGACTTTGGGGATATAGTTCCAAATAGAATGATTGGACCAGTTCCCAAAAGTGGATTAGGATATCTTACCTGTCTTGACCTCCCACCCCAACCCCATTCTTCATCAAGAATTCCCATTTTCCTTTTTGCCTATCTGGTGGGTATTAGATGAAACCTGGGATTTTTTTTTTAATTTGTATTTCTCTTATTTGGAATTTTTTTCATATGGTTGCTGATAGAGTTCATGTCTTCTTTAGAAATAGCAGAATTTCTTTTCATAAAATTTCAAGGAATATTGTTTACTTGGTTCCTAACCTTTAAGAGTTTTCTTCTCCAAGCTCAGGGCTCTTGAAATATCTGTGACCAGAGAGCTTAATGCTATATTCAGACAGATCTTTATGAATGTGTATGAGCCTGCATGTACTAATCTACCTGAGCATGTACCTGTACATGTCCATATCCACACTGTTTACTTGCAAATGGCCCTTTGCACACCTATAAAGCAACTCTTCATTGCCTCTGCCTCCTGGAATTGCTAGTTTTCCTTAAGGCTCCGCTCCTCTGCCACCTCCTGAGAGAGGATTTCCCTCATCCCTTGAGTTCTTAGTGTTCTCTCTCTTCTCTCCAAGTTATCATTTATATTCTTACTCGGCCCCCACACCAGCAGAATGTAAACCCCTTTACAGCAGGGACTGTTTTGCATTGTCTTTACATCCCTGGTGCCTAGCATTCTTACACATTTGTTGAGTCATTTTAGTCTTGTCTGCCTGCAAAGATACTGGAGTGGTTTGCCATTTCCTTTTCTAGTTCATTTTACAGATGAAGAAACTGAGGCAAACAGCATTAAGTGACTTGCCCAGAGCCACACAGCTAGTAAGTGTCTGAGACTAGAGTTGAACTCAGGTCCTCCCAACTCCAGGCCCAGCATTTTAGTGCCACCTCGCTGCCCATGGGAAGCCCTTAATAAGTGCTTGTTGGATTAGTGTAGGCGGAAAGGAAGGGAAAGAAGTATAAAGGAACAAAGAGAGGAGATTCATTAGCCCATTCTGACATCCTACCCTATCATCAAGTAAAATACTCTCTACACAGTAGGGTCCCCACCTTTTTTGTGGCGAGGATCAGAATATCTCAAAGGAACACTGATCTAAAGCTGGATGGGAACTTAAAAACCATTTAAGCCCAACCCTTTTTCAGATGAAGAAACTGAGGCTAGAAAGGTTAAGGGATCTGTGTAAGGTCATTCAGATAGTAAGTGGCAAAACTGGGATTCAAACTCAGGTCCTCTGCTCCAAGTACAGTTGAGCACACAGGGTGTCCATCTGTTCTCCCCACGCATAAATGAATGAATCAATCAATGAATGAAATAGCATATGCTAAGTACTTACTATGTGCCAGGCACTGTGCTAAGCACTGAGGGTGCGAATACAAGCAATAAGACAGTCCTTATTTCTAAGTTTACATTCAATAAAAGAAGACAATACATTTAGGGGAGTGGTGGTCAGGGAGGACTATCAATTGACCCAAGAATGGTGTTAATTTGATTATCGTTTTCAGAGCTAGAGTTGAAAAGAGTGGGGGTGGGGATGTGCACAGCAGCCTGCATGGCATGGAGGTACCCAGGAAGTGGTGTGTGTGTGGGTAAGAGAAGGTGAAAACCCACCCTTCAGAGCTCAGGGTCCCAGGGGTGGCAATCAGAGTTCCTTGTGGAGAAGGGGAGAGAGGAAGAAGATGCTAGAATGCAAGGTACTATGCTGTGGAGAAATGAGTCATGGATTTTCATAGAATTGTAGATTTTAAACTGCAAGAAACCTTAGGGTTCATCCAGTCAAAAGACCTAGGTTCAAAGTGGCCCTGCCGCTTACTCTTGACATTGGGCCAGCCATTGAATATTTCTGGGCCTCAGTTTCCTCATTTATAAATGAGGGGGTTTGGGCTTGATGATGCCTGGGTCTTTTGCAGCTCTAAATCTATGATCTTGCTTTCCTAATTCAAAGCTCTCATCTATAAGATGTAGAAAATGAAGCCCAGAGGACTTGCCCAATGCCACACAAGTAGTAATTATCAGAAATGAAATGTGAACACAAATCCTGGCTCCAAATGCAATGCATCTTTTGTCTGACTTCTTACATACAATTCATCGTGGTAATACACTGGAGCAGATCGATATTCATCATGCATTTTCCCCCAACCTCTCGGTGACCTGCAACTTTTTGGGTGACCTAGGTAACCTGCTCAGAAATTATGTTGTTTGATGTTTCTCAACCAGATAGCATCCTGTGAGGGACTGTCTGATGTTGGCAACTGCCAGGTGGGCGCTGTGGCAAGATTAGGGTAACATCTGGGTATTTGGAAGTCGAGGCAGGGGCTGTGGTAGGCGGAGTCGTGGTGAACTGGGATGGGCTGGGTACGGAGAAGCCCTGAGGCAGTGGGCAGTGCTATGTGAGATAAGCTGGGTGCAAGGAAGTAGCCGGAGCTTGTGCTCCTGAGGCAAGGGGCGGTGCCACGTGGGAGTGGGACGGCAGAGGACGAGTTCCCTTTGCTTAGTCCCCTCCCTATATGCAAAGTCAACCCCAGACGCCTCCTTCCTGTGACCTTCCTTACTTCCTGGGTCCCTTTGTGTAGCACTGACCCCAAACACCTCCTTCCTGTGTCCTTCCTGACTTCCTAGGTCACGTACTCTGTCTATGCACTAATCCCAGACGCCTCCTTCCTGTATCCGGTCCTAGCCTCCTGCGTCACTCCCTCTCCCTTGGTGTGCTAAACTCAGACAGCCCCTTCCGGTATCTGACCCTACAATCATTGGCTAGTAAGCGGGCTGGGGAGGAGGGGCTAAGTAGGTACTTAAGGAACGAGCGTGGTCAGATCACGCGCTCTCTTTGCTCCTGCTCTGATGGCTTGCTGTGATGGCCTCTGAATAAAGCTCTGGTGTTGGCGCCTCCTGATGGCTCGTCTTTGTGTGTTTATCCGGTTGAGGACCGAAGACTGATGAGTGAGTATGACTCTGGCAGCCTGCTCCTCATAGGAGGAATGTTCGGCCGGCATAAGGTTGGCGCGGCCGGTACAGCATCCCTAGAAGAACATTGGCTGTTGGTGTTCAAAAGATGGGTTTTGATTCCAGGAAGTGGTTTGGGATTGTTGAAAACATGGTAGCAGTCTAGCTCAGTCTCTTTCTCCTCTTGAGTTCTGAGCCCAGCTCATTGTCTGTTTGCAATGTCTGTCCAAGATATGTATACTGATGAGCCAGCTAAATCCACTCAACTGCCTCTTAGACTACGCACAAGGAGACTTTTTCGCTCACGTGGTTTTGGGAATACAGTGCTATTGTTCAGTTGTTTCAATTTTGTCCAACTCTTCATGACCCCATTTGGGATTTTCTTGGCAAAGATACTAAAGTATCTTTTTTTGCCATTTCCTTCTCCAGATCATTTTACAGACAACGAAACTGAAGCAAACAGAGATTAAGTGACTTACCCAGGATCACAGAGCTAGTGAGTATCTAAGGTCAAATTTGAAGTCTTCCTGACTCCAGACCTGGCACTCTTATCTACTGAACCATCTAGCTGCCCCTGGGAACACAGTGCTTAAGGTGAATTAGGGACTGTTTACAGAGGCCACGAAGAATTCTGAGGTTGACAAATAAGGTTCTTCTCAAAAGTCTTGGTCCCAAGGGAGACTGTAAAAAAAAAACCCACTTTATTGACATCTCTTGTACACCCAGATCAAGGCAAACAGACCTCAGGGTGAAAGTTGATCTCGGAATCTCAGAGCCCATGTAACTCAAGCCACTGTTTAGCTCCACAAAAACCACAAATATTCTTTGGACTAAACACAGGCTCACTCTTCCCATCCTCTCATCCTGGGCAGAATGGAATGAAAGCATGGTCCACAAAAAGAAAACTGACTCAGGAGTCAAGTGCCCCAGAATCAAATCCCACCTCTAGCACATCCCACCCATATTACCTTGGTCAAGTCCCTCGATCCCCAGAGACTTTGGTTTCTCTTCTATAAAATGATGGGTTTGGCCCAGGTAGCCTCCGACATCCCTTCTAGCTCTAGATGTATGATAGTGATCCTATTTTTTTTTTTTCATTTTGTCTTTTTATCCCCAGCACTTAGCAGGATGGCAGGCGCATCAGAGGCATTTGATAAATGACTCTTAAATTGAACTGAAGTCAACAGACCTGAGTTTAAAACCTGCCTCTAACACATAGATATGTTATAGGGGCAAGTCATTTAACCTCGCAGAGCCTCATTTTATATTCTGTAAAATGGAAAGAATAATGTTTGCACTATCCACCTCAAAAGACTGTTCTGAGGAATGGGTTTGGAGATAAATTGCCTTAAACTACTTCACAAATCTACATTGCCCTGGGCACTCTGGGATAGTTACAGGCTCTGGGGCTGCAATTGTTAGTTCTTCTTTTGTATACACATACATACACACACACGCACACAGAGCTTAAAATTGCAGTAAGACTATTTATACTTGTTGTCTTTCCCATTGGTCAGTCAACAAACATTTATTAAGCAGTTACATAAGCTCCTCTTGAGTAGGATTGCTTCATTCTTTGTATTTGTATTGCCCTGACCCGCTATTCCTCCTAGAACACCTAGGGCTGCTCATCCATCTTTGGTGTCCACTTGATTCACCCAACTTTCACTTGTGGCTCCAAGAAGCTGTAGCACAGCCAGTGGCCACACCCCAATAAACTGTCTCAGCTGTTAGGCTAAACCAGGTTGAGGGTAACCAACAGGCTTCAAACTGTCAATGAGGTACGGGAATGTCTACCCCAAGTATGTGAATATTGTCTCCTCCCTCCCAGTAGAATGGGTGGATGAGAACACTTCATCCCAACAGTTATGAAGGCGGCTGGAGCAGGCTCTGTGGAGTGCTTCGAGCTTGGGCAGACGTTGAAAATGCTGAAGTCATCCACTGCATCCAGTTTGTTTTTGAGTTTTTCCTTGCCACTATGCATGACTATGGAAGAGAGAGTGAGGCTGACAGCTTTGTGCAACTCTGCCTTACTTAAATCCAATTCACCTGCAAGTCAAGACATCACCTGTGATGTCATTGGTCCTCATCAAAAACAAATTACCATGACCTAGCACAGTGCCTGGCACATAGTAATTAACCTGGTTGATTGATGGATAGATTGACTCTGTGCCGTAGCCCTGGATAGGGAGCCAGTATGCTTTACAGGGAGAATGTACCCAGCTCACCAGGTGGACCCCCTGTGGAAGTTATAGAAAGACATGTTCAAGAGGATGAGAAGCTAACTGCAGGGTTGAAGTGATTGTACAATCCTACTTTTAGAGCTGGAAGGGTTGTCAGATTAGATAATCTTCAATATCCCTTCCAGTCTAGTTCTATGATATCATAATCACTCCAGTCATACAGAGAATGACCCATCCAACATTTTAGAATGGCAAAAGATGGGGCAGCTAGGTGGCAAAATGGTTAGAGCACCGGCCCTGGAGTCAAGAGGACCTGAGTTCAAATCCAGCCTCAGACACTTGACACTTACTAGCTGTGTGACCCTGGGCTAGTCACTTAACTCCAATTGCCCCACACACAAACACACAAACAAAACAAAAACCCCACAAAAAACAAAACAGAATGGCAAAAGAGAAAGAGTAATGGATTTGCGGTCAGAGGACCTGGGTTGAAATTGTTCCTCTGCTCTGTGATTTTAGATAAATGACTTAACTTGTTCAGAATACAGTTTCTTCATCTATAAAATAAGGGAATTGAGTTAGATTAGTCAAGAAGTATTTATTAAGCACTTTCTATGTGCCAGGCACTGGGCTAAGTGCTGGGAAAATTTTTTAAAAAGACAAAAGATGGACCCTGCCCTCAAGAAGCTCACAGTCTAGCGGAGGAGATGACATAAAAACAACTATGGACAAACAAGTTATGTACAAGATAAATTGGAGATAATCAATAGCGGGAAAGCACTAGCATTAAGGGGGATCAGGAAAGGCTTCATGTAGAAAGTAAGATTTTAGCTGAGACTTGAAGGAAGTCAGGAGGTAAAGATGAGGAAGGAGAACATTCCAGACATGAGGGATAGTCAGTGAAAAGACATGAAGTCAGAAGATGGAATGTCATGTGCAAGAAACAGCAAGAAGACAGTAAGGTATTAGAAGACTGGAAGGGTAGGAAGAGGCCAGGTTATGAAGAGCTCTAAAAACCGAACAGAGGATATTATATTTGATCCTGGAGGCAATAGGGAGCCACCTGGCATTAAGAGGTGTGACATGGTCAGCCCTTCACTTTCTGAAGAACAATTTGAGAACTGAATGGAAGACAGACTGGAGTGGGAGAGATTTGAGTCAAGGAGACCAACAGTTAGATGACCTTTAAAATGCCTTCGGGGTCCTAAATCTATAATCTTACAAATGAGGAGACTGAGGCCCAGAAAGAGGAATTCATTGCCTAAATTCACACAGATAATAGGTAGTAGCTCTGGGTTTCAAACCTAGGTCCTCTGATTGCAAATTCAGCCCTCATTCCACTACATCACCATATGAATGAGATCACAGTTACAGTGAAGCACTGAGATGTAAATTTCATCTCGTTAGCCTCAGCCCACCTTCCAGACTGTTGATATTTTTTTAGATCCCAACTCTGCCATCCATCTTATTAGCTATTCTTCCCAGCTCTGTGTCATCTGCAAATTGGATGGGTCTGTCATCTATGTGCCTTCATCCAATGCTCTCATTTTTGCCTTACCTCACTCAATCCTGGTTTCTCTCACTGTTTCTTGACTCATCCCCTGCTGTCACATGCCTGGATATACTTGTCTTTCACTCCTAATTTAGTTCCTGCCCACCCATCTCCTGGCAGCCATTACGAGTCCATATATATGTGGAAGGAGTCCCATATATATGTATGTCTGAGGGGGGCTGACGATTACAGCATCCTCACTCACCTAATTTAATTTTCCAAATCACCCAAATTAAGGGCTCTTAAGGCAGGAAATAGTAGAAACTAAGTAGGGCATCATCAACTGTTAAGTTATTGAATTGTATTTTTTTGTAGGAAAGGTGGCAGGGCTTTACACACATGACCTCATTGGCCTTCAAATGAGATAATATTTATAAAGTGCTTAGTGCAGTGCTTGGCTAGTAGTACATCCTTAATAAGTGCTTATTCCCTACCTACCCTTCCCTTCCTTCCCTTCTTGTAGGGAAGAAAGGCCAAGACAGAATTTTATAGAAGAGAAAAACAATTTTTCAGGATAACTAACTAAGGGTCCTACATTGACAACTAAAACACCCACATCAATTAACGCTCAAGCATTTGTTAAGCTCCCACTGTAGACCCAAAAGAGAGGTACAAGGAAAAAAAATTATTTAGTCCTTGACCTCAATGCTCTTACTTGGAAGGAATATGTTCACAGATGAGTAAATAAAGGATATATAAAAATAAACACAAAGTGATTTGGGAGGTAAACTTATGACAGGAGAAATCAGGAAAGGCATCTTGTAGGAAGTGATAAATCATCTACTGAATACAGAAAAGGAATCCTGCTCTCAGGGAGCTTACCATCCAATTAGGGAGAGAAAAAGTAAACACACAGACACACACAGACACAGACACAGACACAGACACACACACACACACACACACACACACACACACACACACACACACGACAATCCAGGACAGTGGTGTAACAGATGGCAATAGCCAGCAAATGATCCCAGTGAGTGGTACATGCTCTAAATTCTGAGCACTCAAGGAAGAGCTGGAACCTCTCAGATAGAGACAATTTGGTACATCCAGCAGGAGAAAGGTCGTGCACAAGGTGACAAGGTTACAAAGTCTGAAGTGTATTTCACTTAGCTCACTTTTGGTTTTTAGAAGGGAAAAGTCTGTTTGACTTCTGTTTGAGCCAGGTCAAAATGTTCTTCTCAAACTAGAATGCTGTCTGATCTCTGCTCACTGACATTTCCTGATTCACCTTTTTTACCTCCTCTAATCTGTGTATCCAGAAGCCTGCCTAGTTTCTTTAAACTGAATTTTCAATTTCTACCAGTTCATCCTGAGATGGTCTACCTTGTCCTCTTCCTCCTCCTTCCTCCTCCTTTTTCTGTTCCTGTTTCTCTGTCTCTTTCTTGCCTTCTCTTCCATATGCCTCCCTCCTCTTCATTCCCTTCTTCTAAGTCTTTAGTATTCTCCTCTCTTCTCTCTGTCTCTCTCTCTCCCTCCCTTCCTCCTCCTCCTCTTTCTTCTCTCTCTCTCTTTCTCTCTCTCTCTTTCTGTCTCTTCCTCTTTCATTCTCTCTCTCTGTCTCCTTACCCCCACTCTCTTTCTTCTCTCTCTACCCTCACCTCTCCTACAGATTACCTAAGAAGATCCTAATAATATGGTCTCAACTCTGCTCCATCTGCACCACACTCTTCACAGCCTCCCATGATAGATCAACACATTCTTTCTTCTTTTCACATTTCCCCAGTCCCCACCTCCAAGCCATTGTTTCCTCTTAAATGGGAATATAACCAATTCCATTTCTACAGTTTACTGAATATTGACATAGTGTGATATCACTGATGATATCACTAGTATAATATCACAGATGTCATTATAGTTTCTGTGACTCTATGTTAAATAACTGCAAGAGTTGATTATTAACAGACAAACAAAGGATAGTAGATGTTTCTGCCTTCCCCTAGAGACAAAATGACTCTGGGATTGACAGATTAAAACAAAAAGTACTAGTGTCAGGCATGGAGAAAAACCTTTTGATTTTCCTAAAGGAGGAGAAAAGGTTTTAGTTCAAAACAAGATTGGATCTATCCAGAAGACTATATTCTTATGTAGTTGTTCAGCTGCCATAGTGGAAAATGTGATACGAACTCTTAGGAAAAATCTTGGGCAAACTGATGAGCATAGGTCTGACCGTGATATTACCCTGCCCGCGAAGTTTCAGCAGCACCCTCTAGATACAATATAAACTCTCTTGTTTGTCATTTAAAGTTGTTCACAATCTGGGTCTATCATATCTTTCTAAATTGATTCCAGGATATTTCTCTTCATCCACTCTACCTTCTAATAAATTGGATGACTTGCTTTTCCCCAAATACAACATTGCTATCTCCCACCTCCATGCCTTTGTGCAGGCTATCCCCCACGTGGAATACTTTTCCTCCTGACCTTCCCTTCTTAGACACCTTAGCTCTCTTCAACGCTCAGCTAAAGTGCCATCTTCTACATGAGGATTTTGTTGATCCTCCAATTGTTACTGCTCTCAGTCCCTCTTTGATAATACTTTATATGTCTATTGCATATGTTCATTATTTACTCAGCTGTGAATAAATTGTTTCCCAATAGAAACTAACCTCTTGGGGCAGCTAGGTGGCACAGTCGATAGAGCACCGGCCTTGGAGTTAGGAGGACCTAAGTTCAAATCCAGCCTAAGACACTTGACACTTACCAGCTGTGCAACCCTGGGCAAACCACTTAAGCCCATTGCCTAGAAGAAAGAAAGAAAGAAAGAAAGAAAGAAAGAAAGAAAGAAAGAAAGAAAGAAAGAAAGAAAGAAAGAAAGAAAGAAAGAAAGAAAGAAAGAAAGAAAGAAAGAAAGAAAGAAAGAAAAAGAAAGAAAGAAAGAAACTAAGCTCGCTGAGTGTCTGTACTATTTTGTTTCTGTTATTTTATTCCAGAGCCTAGCATAGTAGGGAGTAGCTACAAATCAATGTTTGTGGAATAGACTAAAATAAATGGAATTGAATGGGATGGGATGGAATAGAGGGGAGAAGAAAGGAAGGAAGAGAAGACAAGGGAAAGGAACATGAGGGAAGGGAAGGGAACACAAGGAAAAGAAAGGGAAAACAAGGGAAGGGAGGGCAAGGGAAGGATAGGAAAGGAAGGGAGAAGGGAATAAGCATTTATATAGCACCTACTATGTGCTAGGCTCTACACTAAGTACTTTTAGAAAGAAACATTAGAAGCTAAGCTCAAACTAAAAGAGGAAGATGGCAGTTTGTTCTGGAAGCCAGGGAAGAATAATTCTGCTGTAAGGAAAAAGGGGAAAGAATAAGAATAAACTGGTTTTAGAGATAGCAAAGTAGAAGTAAATATACAGACCAAGAGAAAACCTAATTGTCTAACCTGTAAGTCATTTGTGCGTACCTTTATCCCTTCTCATGGCTTGTCATGAATAGCTTCTCTTGTACTCAGGATAAAAGATCTGAGATTTCTCACCTCCCTAACTGATTATTTATATTAAAGAGGGGTCCATGAGATTATAACCTCCAAATAAATAATTATAACTGACATTTTTGTAACACTTAAAAGTTTGTAAAGCACTTCATATGCACTATCCCACTTGAGTCTCATAATTCTGTGAGGCAGGTACTATAGGCATTGTTACCCCCATTTTGCAGATGAGGAAACTGAGACTCAGAGGGGTGGAATGACTTGTCTATGGTCACACAACTAGTGTGAGAGGTGAGATTTAAATGTAGGTCTTCCTGACACCAAATCTAGAGATTTATCTACTAAGACAGGTAAAGACAAAGATCGAGCACCTAGACAGCTACCAAATCCACTATATTTCCTTCTTTCTCTTTAAAACCTTTAACTGACCATTGGAAACTAGATGTCATAATTACAATCCTGCAGCCCTTTGGTTCTCAGTTCTCATAGTATACCACCTATGTCACTTTTATACTACAGTTTTAAATTTCAAACCAATTTAATATATCTCTGACACATTAAAATATCACCTGAAAATTATTGCTTAGACTATATAAAGACCTTTTCCTCTTAAATATATTTGACCTAAACCTGCAGGATGCATTTTAAGAAGGACACTAGTAATCAGTAAAATGTCCAAAGGCAGGCAACCAGGATGGTGAAGGGCCTTGAGTTCATGTCACATGAGGCCCAATTAAGAGAAGTGGAGGTGTTTAGCCTGGAGAAGGGTGGACTTATGGGGACACACTAGATGTCTTAAACTTGTAAAGTCATCTGAAAGAGGAATTTAACCTGTTTTGTTTGGCCCAAGAGAATAAAGGTAGGAACAATGAGTGGAAGAAAGGTCTGTGTCTCTGTAGAGGGGCAGATTTAGGGGAAAAAAGGAAGAAAGGGAGGAAGGAGGAAAGAAACAAAGAAAGAAAGAAGGAAAGGGAGGAAGGAAGGAAGAAAGGAAAGAAGGGAGGGAGGGAGGAAGGAAGAAAGGAAAGAAGGGAGGGGGGAGGGAGGAAGGGAGGGAGGTAGGGAAGAAGAAAAGAAAAAAAGAAAGGAAAGAAGGAAGGAAGACAGGAGGGAAGGAAGGAAAGAAGGAAGAAAGGAGGAAAGAAGGAAAGGAGGGAGGGAATTAGGGGGAAAGGGAGGGAAGAAGGAAGGAAGGAACAAATAAAAGAGGAAAGAAAGGACAGGAGGGAGGGAATGAGAAAGGAAGGAAGAAGAAAGGAAAGAAAGGGGAAGGAGGGAAGAATAAAGGAAGGAAAGAAGGGAGGAAAGAAGGAAGGAAGTTTGCTAACACTTAGAACTATCCCAAAGTGGAATGGGCTGCCTTGGCAGGGAATGGGCTCTCCTACATTGGAGGTCTTTAAATGAAGTCTGGATAGCCACTTTTTCAATGTCTTTTCAGGTAGGGTTTGAACTAAAGGGCCCTGAAGTACTTTCCATATCAGAAATTCTGTGATCCTTACAATCCTAAAATGTTATAGTTTTTAAAAGAACCTCAGAGATCACCTAATCCATTCTCCTTTTACAGAAGAGGAAACTAAGGCTTGAAGAGGTTAATCGATCTGATCAAGGGCACAGCAACTAGTCCCTGGCAGAGCCTGAGTTGTTGTGGGCCTCAATTAGATGAGAAGTCACAGATTACTTTTTCCATACAGTGAGATTACTCATCTGGGATTGCAGAACTGGGGCTCACAGGGGAAAGGGGGCAACTAGAAAGAGAGACTTTGCCTTCCTGGAGCCTCAGTTTCTTTAACTGTCACATGAGGAGTTTGGAAGAGATGTCCTCTGAGGTCTTTTCTAGGTCTAAATCTATGATTTATGATCCCCTCTTTACAGAAAAGTATTGAACCATAGGCGTGGAATTAGGCATAGGTGGTTAGACATGGCCAATGTATTTGCACTTCTTTGTTAAAAGGGATGATGAGGTTGAGGGGGAAGAGACAGTAAAACATCAAAAAATATTTAAATATATAAGTATATTTATATAATATATATTTAATAAGTGTTATATGTAAGTACAAACACACGTACAAGAGGAGAGATGGCTATGTCTACAATCCCCTGTGATCCACAAAGGGTTAATCAGCTGCTGATTTTGACTCACACACCTCCCCCATCAAGGAGGGAGGCCCTGACTTATAATTGGAAGTTGATGACATCATGCCCACAGGCAGAGCCAATGACAGCTCACCAGCTTGGGAATCTTCCTCAGGGGCTGGATGAATTCTGTCTGGCCCAGCTGTGAAGTGTTCTCATTCCTGAAAGCTGCTCATCCTATAGCCAGGATGGGGGGTTGGCGGGGGGATCAGAGTTTCCTTTTCCAATATTTCAGTGCAGGTACGCTTACCATGAAGTGCATGTGAAAGGAATGAGAAGGGGCCCACTGGTGGATCCTTAGGTGACCCGGTAGACAGTGCTGCCCTTCCCTTCTGCTGCCTGAGCAGCCAAAAAGCATTTGAAAGAGCTGTAGACACCAAGTTAGGGGTGAGGCTGCAGCCATCCCCTTCCCCATTCTCTTTGAGGTGCTTCAAATGGTATCAAAGTTTGGTGGGCCTGAGGGAGACAATGAGGTGAACTGGGAATTTCAGGCCCAAATTCAAGCAAAGAGCATTTGTTAAACACATACTGTATTAGGATTTGGGAATAAAAAAAGAGAGTTGGATTGGACCTGTGATTTAATTGGGATAGGCGCCTCCTTGGGGGAGGAAACTCTTTACCAAAGCAAGTTCTCTGCAATATATATAGTCTTAGATGGCTGCCAAGGGCACTGACAGGTTTAATCACTGGCCCAGGGTCATACAGCCAGTATATGGCAGAAGCAGCACTTGAGGCTTTTCTGACTGGGTGCTGGGGGTACAAAGACAGAAATGAAACAGTGCTTACATTAGGGGTGGGGAGAGAGGGGAGGAAATGAGACAGAGACAAAGAAAGACAGAGGCAGACAGAGACAAAGAAAGAGAACAAGAGAGAAAGGCAGAGAAACAGAGAAAGAGAAAGACAGGGAAAAGGAGAGAGAAATAGAAAGAGAACAAGAGAGAGAAAGAAAGACAGGGAAAAGGAGAGAAAGAGACCCAGAGACAGACAGAGAAAGAGAACAAGAGAAAGAGAGAAAGACAGGGAAAAGGAGAAAAAGACAGAAAAAGAGGAGGGAGAGAAGAAGGGAGGGAGAAACAGAGAGAAAGATACAGACAAAGTAAGTGCAAAGTAATTGGGAGAAGGCACCAGTCACTGGGGGATCAGTCCCCAGCAAAGGCTTTGGGTAGGATGTAGCATTTGAGCTGGGTTTTGAAGGATAGTAGGAGTTCTAAAAACAAGGCAGTGCATCTCAGCCACAGTAAAGAATGTGCTGTAGTGGATAGAGAGATGGCCTTAGCATAAGGAAAGCCTGGGTTCAATTCCTGCCTTAGACCCATACTGTCCGTATGAGCCTGGGCAAGTCACTTCTCAGTGCAACATTCTAAGACCATAAGTTACAGCACTATCGCAGCTCTGTACATGTAGAGAGAGTTGCCTCATCAGATATTCCCTTTACTGATGAAAGCCCAGGTCAATACAACTTCTAAGCATGGCTGAAGCAGCTTTATGTCTTCTCCCCTGCAGCCCTTGGTTTACTCTCCTTTTGAAGGCTTAACATTATCTCCAGCCAGGTGAAGCTTGATGAATCTGACTGGACCAATCAAGACAGCTGCCTTCCAGCTACCGGCTGCACTGGGCTCAGCGGGACCCCCTGCCTCTCTGTGCACAGCAAGTTCTTCTTGTTAGCATTTTCTGAGAACAAGCTTCAAAGACAGAACCAAGTCGTGCCTTATGCATATTGCATTGGTTGACTGACAATGAGAGGAGAGACTTTTTAGAGCTAGAAACACCTAGAGGATATCTGAGCTGAACCACAAATTTCACAGGTGAGAAACTGAGGCCCTGAGGGGCAAGATTACTTGCCTAAGATTCACCTCTACTGGTAATAGCAGACCCAGAAGTAGAAGGCAGTTTTCCTGATTTCCAATCCATTGTTCTTTTCCCTATACCAGATTTGATACAATTTTGGAAAAATGTATACCCATGACCCTCTGACAGAGAGTAACAAGGTATAATGGAAAGAATGCTGTATTTGTAACCATAGAATCCCAGAATCTGAGCTGGAAAGGACTTCAGACACCCAGGTCACTTTCCTTCCTGCCTCAATGAGTTTGATACCTGGCTTATGTTTTTTCTCTCCTCCCAAACTTCCTCATGTTGGGGACTTCAACATACATATTGACTTTCCTTCAAATACCCTAACCACTCAGTTCCTCAGCCTACTCACCTCCCTCAAGTGAATCCTCCACCCCACCTCAGTCACAAAGATGTTCATATGCATGATTTTTGCCATTACCCACAAATGTACCACCTCTGTGTTCAAGAATTCTGAAATCCCTTTATCCAATAGACTATTGGCTTTTCACCTCTCCCTCTGCCTTCCCTTATATAACCCAACTCTTCATCCACACCATGCCCTCCAGTCCCTTGACCCCTCAATTCTCTCCCAGGCCATCTCCTATGCATTAGCCACTCTCTCCTCTTTTGCCCACCTTGACCCCTTGGTGAACCAATTCAACTCTACACTGTCCTCCTCTCTTGAATCTCTAGGCCCCTTATCATATCACCCTAGGCCTGCCAACTTCAATCTTAGAACATTCCTTCCATTCACTGCTTTTATTCCTACACATGTGCTGTTGAATGAAGGTGGAGAAAATCATGCAACCATTCTGACTGGGTCTACTACAAATTTATGTTACACAGTCTCAACTGGGCCCTCACTGCTACCTGGCAATGCTACTATACCTCCCTTATCTGCTTACTTTCCTCTCCCCACAGTGGCTCTTCCAAAGTGTTTCATCCCTCCTCAAACCTCTCACAGCTCCCCCTTGCCCGACTTTCTCTGCTGAGAACCTCACCTCATATTGTACAGAAAAAATTGAGGTCACGTGCCATAAACTCCCCTTCTTCCCTCTTCCTCATTTCCTATCTTCTGGTACCTTCTGCCATTCTCTCCTTCTTCACCCTGTCTCATATGATGAAGCAGCCTTACTCCTCACCAAGGCTAACCTTTCTTTAGTTCAAGTGATCCCATTCCATCCTGTCTCCTCCAACAGGCTGTCCCCTCTCTTATCCCCACTCTCATTTATTTTCAATCAATCTCTCCCTCTCTACTGACTCATTTCTTACTGTCTACAAACATGCCCATGTCTCCCCTGGCCTGACCCTTCCATTCCCAATACATATCATCCTATATCTCTTTTGCCCTTTGTAGCTAAACTCAAAAAGGCTGTCTGCAATTGGTATCTTCACTTTTTCTCCTCTCACTCCCTTCTTAACCCCTTAAAATCTGGCTTCTGACCTCATTATCCCACTGAAACTGCTCTCTCCAAAGTTTCTAATGAGGTCTTAGCTGCCAAATCCAATGACCTTTTCTCAATCCTCATTCTCCTTGACCTCTCTGCAGCCTTTTAACGCTGTTGATCACTTCTCCTCCTTGATGCTCTTCTCTCTAGGTTTTCAGGTCACCACTCTCACTTGGTTTTTCTCCTACTTATCCTCCTGCTCCTTCTCTGTCTCCTTTGCTGGATCCTCCTCCAGATCATACCCTCTAATGATAGGTGTCTCACAGGATTCTGTCCTGGGCCTTCTCTCTTCTCCCTCTTTAGCACTTCACTTGGTGAACTCATCAGCTCCTATGAATTTAATTACCATCTCTATAAGAATGATTCTCAAATCTACCTTTCCTGCCCCAATCTTTCTGCTGACCTCCAAACCCACATCTCTAAATGCCTTTCAGATATCTCAAATTAGATGTCAAGCAGGCATCTTTAACTCAATATGTCCAAAACAGAACTCATTATCTTTCTCCCTAAGTCCTCCATCCCTCCCACCTTCTTCTACAGAGGACAACACCATCCTTCCATTCCCTTATGCTTGCAACCTAGGAGTCATCCTGGGTTTCAAACTATCTCTCACTTCCATATTCAATATATTACCAAGGCCCATCAATTTTACCTTTGCAACATTTCTCAAATATGCCCCCTTTTGTCCTCTAACACTGTCATCCCTCTAATGCAGACTCTCATCACTTCTGCCTTGATTATTGCAACAGCCTGCTGGAGGGTGGGGGGAGGTGTGCCTAACTTTAGTCCAGAGGTGGGGAACCTGTGGCCTCGAGGCCACATGTGACCCCTAGGTCCTCAAGTGCAGCCCTTTGACTGAATCCAAACTTCACAGAACAAATCCCCTTAATAAAAGGATTTGTTCTGTAAAATGTGGACTCAGACAAAAAGCCACAGCCAAGGACCTAGAAGGCCACATGTGGCCTTGAGGCCACAGGTTCTCCACCCCTGCTCTAATCTCTCCTCACTTCAGTCCATTCTCCATTCAGCCAACAAAGTGATTTTCCTAAAATGAAAGTCTGATTATGTCATTCCCCTACTGACTAAACTCCAGTGGCTCCCTATTACCTCCAGAAGCAAAAACAAAATTCACTGTTTGGATTCAAAGCCTTTCATATCCTAGCCCCCTCCTGCCTTTCCAGTCTTCTTACACCTTACTCCTGGACAAGTACTCTTTGATCCAGCAACACTGGTGTCCTGGCTGTTCCACAAAGACACTCCATCTCTCAGCTCTGGCTCTGGGCATTTTTGCCTGGAACACTCTCCCTTCTCTGTTCCACCTACTGATGTCCTGACTTCCTTAAGGCTCTACTAAAATCCCACCTTCTCCAGGAAGACTTTCCCAGCCCCTCTTAATTCCAGTGCCTTCCCTCTGTTAACTATTTCCTATTTATCCTGTCTATAGCTTGCTTTGTATATATTTGTTTGCATGTTGTCTTCCCCATCAGATTGTAAGCTCGTTGTCTTTTGCCTCTTTTTTTGTAACCCCATGGCTTAGCACAGTGCCTGACATACTATTTATTGATTATTATTATGAGTTATTAGCTGTGATGTCCCTAGTTATCCAGCCCTTCCATGAAGACCTCTACTGGGGGTAGGAGACAGGAGGGAGAACTCATAGCCCCTCAAGTCTGTCATTCTACACTTGGACAATTATAATTTTATGAGGTTTTAAATTATATTAAACTAAAACATACTACCCTATAACTTCCATCCATTGCTTCTGGTTCTATTCTCCAGGGCCAAGCAGGACAAATCTAATCCTTCTTCTGTCTGACAAGGCAGCTATAATGTTCTACCCATGTTCTTTCTTCTCCAGACTAAATGTCACCAGTTCCTCCAACCATTTCTCCTGGGGCATGATCACAAATCCTTCACTATCCTGCCCTCCAACTGCAAATACTCTTCAAATCACTGACAAATGATCTCTGTGGCAAGTGACCATTCTCAAGATATGCCCAAGGCCCATAGACTTGAATTCAAATCCCTGCTCCACTACCTATGTAACTCTCCACCTCTCTGAATCTCAGTTTCCTCATCTGTAAAATGGTTATGTCTGAAACTGTTCTCCTGGTTCCCACAACTGCAGGTAGTCCGCCGCTTCTCTGCTGAGAGGTGAGAGCTTTGTCATCTGGCCTTTGAAGGCACAATTGGTCATTGCATTAGTCACAGTTTGGAAGTCTTTCAATGTTGTTTTCCTTTATAGTAGTGTAGTTAGGGAGTAAATTATCTCCCAATTTGGCTTGTTTAACTCTGCATTACTTTCCATGTTTTTCTGAATTCTTCATATTCATCATTTCTGTTGTTGTTCAGTCGTTTTTTACTTGTGTCTGTCTCTTCTTGACCCCATTTGTGGTTTTCTTTGCAAAAATACTGGAGAGGTTTGCCATTTCCTTCTCCAGCTCATTTTACAGATGAGGAAACTGAGGCAAACAGAGTTAAGTGACTCGCACAGCTAGTAGGTATATGAAGCTGCATTTGAACTCAGGAAGATAGTCTTTCTGACTCCAGGTCTGGTTCTCTATGCACTGTACCACCTAGCTACCCTTTCATTTCTCATAACACAATCATATTCCATTGTATTTATATACTATAATTTGTTCAGCCATTCCCCAACTGCTCCTTTCTATTCTTTGTCCAAAGTGTGTTTCTGAGTAATTAGGAACTCTGAAGACATCTTCCTATAAAAGCAATGGTAGCTAGATTCTCAGGACAGCCTCTTGAAGCTAATTTAACCTTTAAGGCACCAGAAGCACAGCACTAACAGTACTATTTTAGCCATACCTAACTACTGTTTATAGCACAGTTTCTAGGTCAGGTGGTACAGTACCAGGAACATTGGTGTTGGAGTTAGATACCTTGGATGTGAGCTCTAGTGCTTATAAGCTGTGTGACTCTAGGCACATTGCTTAACCTCTCTGAGTCTCACATTGTCCTTCATTCTCGAAGAGGACCATGACATCTGGGAGGTGATGCCATGACATGCAAGTGAATTGGATTTAAGTGAGGGAGGGCTGTTCAAAGTCACCAGCCTTGCTTTCTCCTCCTACTAGAAAATGAATGATCTCTATTTCTAACTCCAGGCCCTAGAAACCTAGTAAGGTGAGGGCAGCAGCAACCCTTACCACCACCACTACCCCCAAAAATGGCTACCCTATCCCCATCCACTAGGACTTCAACACTCAGCTCTGAGTGATTGCTAAGCTGACTGTTCTAAGTCTGGAATCATAGACAGCTAGCTGCTTGGCATCCTAGTTAATCAATAACTTACATATTTCCTCTTTGCACATGTCAAAGTATGCAAAAGCATTCCTAGGATTCCTACTTCCATACATTAGGGAGCCACACACACACACACACACACACACACACACACACTGCAAGATGGGATCCACCCCTTTGCCAAATCCTGGAATGGTTTGGTCATGGTATTCTGAGCAACACCCCTCAAATACACACTGCTGCCTTCTACCCACTACCACCCTTGACAAATCCTACTACCCACTTTGCCAAGGCCTCTCATTTGGACCTCTCATGACTGCCTAAACATTCAAAAGTCTCAACTCCAGTTGATTGAGAGAAGTTCCTCTCTATTTTCCCCAGTATATTTTGGACATCTTTTTATACCACTCTCTGACCCTAAAGTCATCCTCTCACTTTCCTGTGAGCTGAGGACAGTGATCATAGAATCACAGAGGTCATGGGATCATAGATGAAGAGCTTAAAGGTACCTCAGAGGCCATGTGATACAACCCCCTCATTTTACAGATGAGTAAACTGAGCCCCAGAGAGGTTAAGTGACTTGCCAAGTTCTCATAGACAGTAAATATTAGAGGAAGGGCCGTGTGAGAGATCTTCTTGCTTTCCCCACCCAAAACCCCTGGTGCATAGCAACATACTGTCTTAGAGAGCTCACAGATCTGTGCCCCATCCTTCTTGTTGTAAGATAGAGTAGTAACAGGATCTGAATAAATCTAAAATTATCAGTGTATGACTCCAGGAGCCAATGGAAGCAGCATTGCCTCACTGTATGTTGCTGCACATATTTGCAGAATTTGCACCAACCCTGAAGATATATTTCAGTGTCACATACAACACAATAGAGCAGTTTTGCCATAAGGGAATGCAGATCTGGAATTCCCAACCAGTCGATCACCGGTCCACCCAGGTTTATCCAGGTCTTGACTTTATTGATTATCCCCCAATAGCAGCTGTCACATCTCCCTAAAGAGGATGGATTAAAGACAGTCTTTACCCGACCTCCTGTCAGTCTGTCTGTACCCCCTCTTATGTTTCAACAACAATACAACTGACTCACTAGCACTCCCCTTCCTCATAATGCACTGGCACACCCCTCCACCATGGTCCATCATTGTCCCTCTTATAGTTTTTCCAAACCTTCCACACCCATAGCCCATCCCCCGCCCTCTACCCCGACCCCACATCAGCAGCAGACTCTCAGTCTGGTGTGAACAGTAGCCTATATTTTCACAACCAATTCCACGAAATGTTTCAATGACCCACTTGTGAACCTTGTGGGTCCACCTAAAATAAGTTGAATTAAAGGCAATTATGGAGTATGATGTTGGACCTCAGAAGGAACTTAAAAATCTAATCACATTCCACTCTTCACTTTACAGATGAAGAGATTGAGGCTCAGAGAGTTAAAGGGATTTCCCCAAGGCCACACAGCTTGCTCAAGGTAGAATTGGGATAAGGACTGGGTGCTCCTATCTCCCATTCCAGTGTTCTTCCTGCTGTGACTTCTTGCTACTGACAAGGGGAAAAGCATGTGTTTGATCACAGTACTAAGCCAGACCCACTCTTCCTTTATCTTTCCTTGTGCCTCCAGAGCAAGGATTTATGCCCTCCCTTCAGTTCTCCCTATATATCTGGAAGCAGGGCATCAAAAAATCCCAGTATCTATATTTAGAGTTCATCTGTTCTCATTCCTCTTCTATATTTTATACTCTCCCACCCTCAGATTTGTAAAAAAGCCCAAACTTTTCTATATCATTCATCATTTACCCTCCATGGCTGCTTCAGAGCTATATAATGCCTCCACTTCTCCCCATCCCCTCTTTCCATCATCTTCCCCACCCTCACCTCTGCTGCCCCAGCACCCCATACAACCTAGAAAATAGGTTCTTTGTGTGACATCATCCTCTAGCTCCCTGGCTCTCCAAGAGTTACTTAGGCAATCCCTGCTCCTCCAGAAGATACTGTCCAATTGCCAAGCAACCTGCAGCTGTCCAATCACAGCACTCAGAGATGATGTCATGTTGAGAGCCGAACGGTGGTGCTGATGTTGAGAGAAGCCCAGAGAACCACTAATTGAGGGAGTGAGGAAGCAAGCAGCTCACCACTAACTGGGTTGGGGTAAGTAGAAAACATACCAATGCTTAGGGCATCTCTTAAAAAAAATTAAAGTCATAGGAGAGGTCGGGGGTGGCTGGAGGGGAGGACTAGGCAGCCAAATAGCACAGTGTTGCTTATGTTGCTTCTAGTTCACTCATTCCATTAAACTTTGTTGGATTCTTGGAGCAGTGGGAAGTGTCAGGGATAAAATAATGAATATCTATAGAGGGAAAAGCTTAGGTTCCAAGCTTTATCCCATTCTGGAGCTAGGGGTGGAGTCACTTGGGGCCAGGAATTGGGATTTTTTAAATTTCTAATGTCCATAAGGGATTTTTGCACAGAAGGCATTATTGAGGAGAGAAAAAGATCATTGAAAGTCCACCCTTGTCATCAGTTCTGTCTCCCCTCTACCTTTTCTGATCCCCTTACTGTATCAAGTGGGAAGCTACTTCTTTCACCTATCCAGCCTCACCCATCACCTCTCTGTTCCTCTGTTTTCTTTTTCTCTTCCCTTTTCTCCTCCTATTTTTTCTCTCCTGTCTCCTTTTCTCTACCTTTATACTACATTACTTTTCCATCTGATTTTCACTACACTAGGAAATATCAGTTCCCTCCCTAGTGGAAGCTTTTCTTTCTTCCCACCCCCTTGCCCCACCCCAGCCAGAGGGCAACCTGCCCCTACGTGTGGAATGACCCCTGAAGTTCCACACTTGTAGGGAACAGAGAGGGACCACGCCCCCACAACTTCACTTCTGCAGGAGTGAGCACCCCACCTCTGACCTCACTGCCCCAGCCATCTGTAGGGGCATCATAGGTATGTTACCAGAAAAGCAGGAATGTCCAGCTATGGGATATAGGAGACACGTGGCCAGGCTTTCTTTGTTCTGCTCCCCCTGTACAGACTCTGTGAAGTGTAGAGGAGGCTCACTGTATAAAAATGGGGCTTCTCTAAATCCTTTGCAGAGTCTGAAATGCTTCTGAAAGATGTCCCTGAGTGCCCTCTTGGGAGTATCCTGTGGAGGAATGTGCCAGGGTCCCTTTCTTAGGCACTTTCATTTGGAAGACCTCCCTCTCCCAGCTGGGCTCCAACAACAGTATTGATTGAGAAGCCCCTAGCTTTTCTGAGCTCAAGGGCTCTGCCCTCTTTTATTCGCTTGGATAGCCTTAGCAGAGCTGCCAGAGAATCCCAAGGCAAAATGAACTATTGGGTGAGAATGGCTGGACCCAAATTGTATGAGCTCTCAGGGTCAGGTAGAGCTGCTATGTGTTAAGGTGGTGAGTAAATAAGGGAACTTTGACTCATCTAGAGAAGACAGTTGGCTCAACTCTGAAAGTACTATAGCTGTCTCTGGGGAAAGACAGCCATCTCCACACCAGTTAAAATGCTTTCAGGAATGAGATCATCCTGGTTAAATAAAGGAGGAAGCCATGATGCTAATGCTTTCCCTAGGTTAGAATTAAGAGTGCCAGGAGCCCCACCCCGCTCCCCCACTAGAATGTAAGATCTTTGAGGGCAGGGACTATTTCACTTTTGCCTTTATATCCACAGTGCTTAGTGCATTGCCTGGTACATAGGAAGTACTTAAAACATTTTTGTTTATTGATTGATTGAGAGGGGGAAATCAAATCTGACCTTCAGAACCTGCCTGTCACTCCCACTCCCAAACGGCCCAGAGAAGCTAGCCCATATCCATCTCATTGTTAAGTGTCCATCTCTAACTCCTTCTGAAACCTATACTTAATTAGTCAAATAAGACTTAAAACTCTCCCCTGTCACCTCGGAATCACACCTCTACAGCTCAGTATCTTTGTCATTTGTGATCTCTACCTGACCACCTGACAACTTGTCTAATCACTGAGAAATTATATGAGTGCTGCCCAGACTCAACAAGGAATATTTCTATAGCAGCGGGCATTGTCCTCATAAATTCGGCTTCTACTCAATGTAAGGAAGTGCTTTCTAACTAGAACTCTAGCTAAGGCAGGGCAACTGGGGCTTTGTCCTAGGTTACAGAAATTCAGAGGGTGCTGACAGCACTTGAAATCTTTCAGTAATGTAGAAACAACTGATCTTAGCACATAATTAGCCAGAAAAATTATTTTATTTATGAAGTTATGAGGTGGAACTTCTTCCTCCAAGCAGCTACACCATAGGTGAAACTTTCTCAGGTTTCATCTTTTCCCTCACCACATGAAGGATCCAAGATCACTATCTTCCTTTGCTTTGTCCTAGGTACATTTTGTGCCACTTAACCCCAGTACAAAAATACACCTCCAGGTTTAGCAATCAAAGATGTCCACCAATGGAATGAGATGCCTAGTGAGGTAATGAGCTTCTCATCACTGGAAGTATTCAAGCAGAGACTAAATGATCACCTGTCAATGATTATTGCATTGAGTGGGAGGTTGGGCCAAATGATCTTTAAGAGTCCAACTCTAGGAACTTATGAGTAACCCAGATCTCATTTCAAATGGAGTTCAAGGTATGTCTCTCTTATGATGTGGGACAGTGTTTCCTGAAGAAGTAGCTAAGATTAAAGGAAACAATTCAGTGTCTTATTATCTGCACAAGATTCTTAAAAGAATGGAAGAGGTGATAAGAGGGTTGTTTTAGAGTTGTGCCCTGGTAAGAGTTGCTGAGTTGCCTTTTTTTTTTTAATCTAGAAGCTATTTTGGTCCCAATAAAAAAATTTAAGGATAGAATGAGGAGGCCCCCTTTGGGGATAAAAAGAGGAAATGTTCATTCTGCCAGGCAAAGGATGAGATGTGAAGGAAAACTGGCTTTGTGGACTATTACAAATTTTAAGAAAGGTGACAAGGTTTGAGAAAAAGGAATCTGAATGAAGAGCAGTGGAATAGGTATGTCAGAGGACTTGGGTTTCAATCTTCTGTTTTACTAGCTATATGACTTTGGGCAAATCACTTCATTTCTCTGAGCCTCAGTTTCCTTCAAGATAAGGGGAATTGAAAGTATCTCTAGCTGTGAGATTCATTGGTTTGTGGAAATAAAAAGGGAGAGAGAGCTATGAAGAGAGAACAAAGGAGAGTGTACATGACTCCAACCATCTGGATGGGGAACAGAAGAAACAATATTTGGTCTACACAGTGCTAAACATTCAGATATTATTATCATCATCCAGATAATACATCAAACATTTTAGGACCCCTAAGGCCCCCCCCTTTTTTTTAGCTCAATACCACTCCTTCCTATTCAAGAATTTTCAAGCTCTTCCCTACCATTTACAGGTGAAAATGTTTTGGAAATTTAGAAAACATTGTGTCTAGGGGCAGAGGTATCAAGATGCACTGAGAAATATCAGTATTTGTGTTTTTTTGTTTTTGTTTTTGTGTTCTAAATTTGGGAGAATTGGGAGAGGGGATTGGATATATATACATACATATATATATATATACATACATATATATGTATATACACATACATATATATATTTGTTTTTGTTTTTGGTGAGGCAATCGGGGTTAAGTGACTTGCTCAGGGTCACACAGCTAGTAAGTGTCAAGTGTCCAAGGTCAGATTTGGACTCAGGTCCTCCTGACTGCAAGGCTGGAGCTCTATCTACTGCACCACCTAGCTGCTCCTATAATATCTTTTTAAGTGGCTTTTATAGACTCACATTAGCTTTGAAACAGGAATATATATTACTCATAATTTGGTTTGCTTGATTCCATTTTTGTAACCCCAGTACATTGCACATAGTAGGGGCTTAGTTGAAACTTGTGGAATTGAATTGAATTGAATTGAATGTACTCACAATAATTGTCCCTTACTTCTGGATAGCACTTTTACAGTTTACAAACATTTTCATAGCCATTTGATCCTCATAGCAACCCCTTGGTGTAGCTTGAAGGGCAAATTATTCCCAATAGAATCTAAGCTCCTTTGGGGCAGTGACATTTTGGGGGAGTTTTCTATTGTTTTGGTATCTCTGGCACCTACTTAGCACAGTGCCTAGGACACAGTAGGTAGTTAATAAATATTTATTGGTTGATTAATTAATTGGTTGATGTTATAAATGAAGAGACTGAGGATTAAAGAGATTGTGTGACTTAATCAAGGTCACACAATAAGGATTTGGTAGAAGCAGGAACATAAATCTAGGTCTCCCAAATTCAAGTCTTATACTCTTTCTATGCTGCTTCTTTTGTATATCTGGAAATATGTGAAAACCTAAAAAGAAGAGAGAAGAGACTTTTATATATTACTTTGGGGAATAAAAGTATTTTCTCTTTTTTTGCCCTAAAATTTTCTCCTTCCCCACCTCATACCTTCAAATGTCTTATCCAACTACAGAGCCCCACCACTTATACCCCTACCCTGCTCTATAACATACGGTACCTTCCTTCCAATTAAAAAAAATCACAGCTTTATGTTCTATTTCTTCATTACCCTGTATACTCAGGAGGCTCTGGACCAGAAGCCAAGCCAGATGGGCATGGTACAACAGATAGAGCATTGTAAAGGTGAGAGACATCAGAAGAGGGGCCTCAGTTGGTATACCCAGAGTGGCTGTAGGGATGCCTTTTAACGTTTGCTTCCATATATCAATAGATCTGAGATCTCATTGGTATGGCCACTCTCCAGATAAGTGGCAAAGTGGATAAGGTGCTGGGCCTTAAGTTGGGAAGTCTTGAGTTCAAATCTAGCCTCAGATATTTCCTAGCTATTGGACCCTAGGTGAGTCATTTAACCTCTGTTTGCCTCAGTTTCCTTAACTGAAACATGGGAATAATGTTAGCATCTTTGCCTCAGTTTCCTTAACTGTAACATAGGGATAATGTTAGTGCCTACGTCCTGAGATTGTTGTAAAGATCTGTAAAATACCTAGCAAAGTGTCTGGCATATTGTAGGTACCTGATAAGTACTTGCTCCTTTCTCTTTCCCCTCCTACCTAAGGATAAAGATTGCCAAGTTATCCATATCTTCTCATCCTGTGTGATTTTTTTTTATTCCATCCTTCCAAAAATTCTCCATAGAGGATCTCTTCAGTGCAATGAAAATTTGCTTCTAGGTCACTGAGCATTCCATAGGTACCAGTGCAGCACTCAGATACTCCATCTGCCATGCTTTGCCCCAGGTGCCTTTCATTCCATGACCAACCCACCTCCTTTTCTGGTTACATGTGTCCTTGGCAATGTATGTTGTCCCATTGCTTGTGGGCAAGTCATTATGGGTAGTCTACTGTGGCCTTCACTGATGCCCACCATGCATTTCCCCTACTGGAGAAGCTTTAGCACTTCACCATTACATCTCAGATAAAATAAAAGACCTTGAGAGTTGGATGGGACCTCAGGGGCTATCTAATTCAACCTATACTCAAAAGGAATCCCCACTATAAACTATAAAACTATAAAACTATAAACTCCTTTGTCTCACATTTAAAGGCCCTCACCATCTGTCTCCAAACTATCTTTAGGCTGATTATACATTACTCCTCCTCAATTTACTCCACTTTCCATCCAATCTGGCTTGCCTGCTATTTCATGTACAGGACATTCCATTTCCTGGACCTGTGTCCTTACACAGGCTGTCTCCAGTGTCTGGAATGTTCTTCCTACTGATCTCTACCTCTGGGAACTTATACCTCCCTTCAAGGTTCAATTCAAGTTGCACTGCCTTCAAAAACTTTTCTTCATTTCACCAGTTGTTAATCCTCTCTTCACCCCAGTCATTTTGCATATATCTTATATTTCCTTATCTGTCAACATGTGGTATCCACCCACTAATATATAAGCTCCTAGAGGGCTGGAGCTGGGGTTTTATACAATGTCTTTGTTCCCCCAGAGCCTAGCACAAATGTTTGTTGATTAAGTGACCACCCTTCATTGGTCGCCTATGCAGGTTTCCATTTTTATTCTTCAGAGATAAGGATGTTCCATGATTCTCAGCCACTCACCTTAACCAGAAAGAAATTGGTGTTAAAGAGATGGGCTTTTGTGCCAGATAGAAACTTGGGATCTTTGAAAGTTTATTTAATATCCCAAATGTAATCTGGCCCACTGTATTCCTCCTGGTTCAATGCCAAATCTAGCTTATGGTCCACCTGCACTACCTAAGACACATGTAGTATGAACCCAGAAGATGAAAAAAATGTCAGTGTCCTAGTTGCCAGGACAAACCTAAAGGACCTGGCAAGATATGAAATTCAAGCAGATAAGCCAGAATTGGCATTCCTCAGGAATACAGGTCAAGTAGATGTGCAGAGATTGACATCTAGGTTTCAAACAAGGAAAGAGGTACTGAGTAGAGAATGAAACCTGTACAGAAATATTGAAGAAAAGCTTCAGGAGCCCAGACTGGCAAGCAGATCCACACAACAGTGGAAATGGATGAGGATATGGGGTTGAGTCCAGAACAGATGCAGCTGGTCTTTTGTCTGGATTTCATTTAACTATGTTTCCCAGTGAGAGTGGGATAAGGACCAGCAGGTGTGTGCAACTTTACAGAATGAAGCAGGGCTCCCCATGTGCTTGTGGCAGGTGACTGAAGCAGAGAAGAGAGAGCTAAATTATCTGAGTTCCACTGGTCCTAACATCTGTTCTCTCCTAATGTGATAATGGGCTAGCCCTATCCTACCCCTAAAGTCAGCTTTCAATGCTTCCACTACCCAAGGCCATGTAACAGAAGTGCATTTGAATATGAGCAGAGGTTCCTAAAGTGGGTGATACTGCCCCCTGGGGGGCACTGGAATGATCTAGGGTGGCCAGTAATAGCCTCGGGTGCAATTGGGGTGGTGTTAAATAAAAAAGGGAGGTGTTGGAAGCATAAGGAAAGAAAAACCATTAGTACATATTTCATCTGTTGTGTAACAGAGTTCAAGTCATAGTCATTACATTACTTTCCAAATAAACACACAAAATTCAAGTTATGACAGATCAGTGGTCAAGTCCACAGACAGGTCTTAACAAGCAAGTGTTGGCAGGCAACCCTGTCCCGCATTGTCTGGAAATCCATCACACATCAGCAGGAATATGTGTGTGTAATGACTTGTTTACAATATGGTACAATACAATTTTGTTTATAATACTGATACAATACAATACGACACAATATTGTGTGATCAAAATTTCAATGCAGGAAAAAACCACAAATTTACAGTAAATTATTAAATTTAAGAAGTGTCATTTTAAAAATATTTTATACTTTTTGAAATGATGCAAATTTTAAAAAACATTAAAGGGTTAAAGTAAATAGATTTTGGGGGGCGCTGAGTAATTTTTTTGAAAAGGGGGTGGTAGGCCAAATAAGTTTGGGAACCTCTAAATATTAGTTTTTCTAGAGGCAATGCCTTCATCCAAAGGAATGGCTTAATGGTAGGAATTTTCAGTACCGTGGATAGTACCCTAGTTGAGATGTTTTTGAGGCCCCAGGGCTTCTGAACCCTTGCATTCAAACCACCCAGATAAGGCATCGGCTTCATTTTAATAATAATAAGAAAAATACATTTGTATACCCTTTGATGTTTATGAAGCATACACCTGACAACAACTTATAGAACAGAGAGTATGTTTATTATTTTCCAGGAGAATGAGAGTGTAAACTCTTTGAGGACAGGGACTCTCATTTGAGTGTGTGTGTATGTGTGTGTGTGTGTGTGTGTGTGTGTGTGTGTATTTATATCCCAGCTGTACCCTGGGAATAGTAGATGCTTAACACATGTTTGCTGAATTGAATTATTATCTCTTTTTTACAGATGAGAAAAGTGAGGCTGGGAATAAAGTAACTTGCCCAGGGTCACATAGCTAGTGTCAGGGCCAGCCCTGTGTTCTAGGAATGTGGATGGCCTTGTATTTGAACCAAGTCAAATATTGCCATAGTCAGGAAATATACTTAGAACACAATCTTCCTCTCACTAACCTCTCACTTCCACTAGCCTGAATGTCTCACAGGCTTACCTCCTGCCCCAACTTGGAGTCCAGGTATCTGATCTCCAACTATTTAATTCTTTGCACAATGTTTTGTTTAAATTAAAATAGTTTAAAACTTCTTAAGGCTATGAATTTGTTGTTGTTGTTGTTTAGTCATGTCCAACTCTTCATGACGCCATTTGAGGTTTTCTTGGCAAAGATATTAAAATCATTTGCCATTTCCTTCTCCAGCTCATTTTATAGATTTTGGAAACTGAGGCAAACAGGGTTAAGTGACTTGCTCAGGTCACATAGCTAGTAAGTGTCTCAGGCCAGATTTGAACTCAGGAAGATGAGTGTCTTCCTGATTCCAAGCCCAGAACTCTATCCACTGCTTCACCTAGCTGCCCAAGGCTATGATAATAAGGATATGAATTATCATATGTTATTCCCCAACCTTATTTTACTTTTCAGGACTGGCTCCTAACATAACTATCATTCCTTTTTGGTCTTCATGGACATAACATAGTCAGGGTTCCCAGACCTAGGTCTTAAGATCATAGATTTAGAACTGAAAAAGACCTCAAAGGTCATTTATTTCCAACCCCTCATTTTGTAGAAGAAGAAACCAATGCCCAGAGAAATGAATTGATTTGTTCTAGGTCCCTCAGGTAGCAAGTGGTATAGACAGGATTTATTTTATTTTATTATTGATAATAATAATAATAGTTAGCATTTATGTAGAACTTTGTAAAGTTCTGTAAAGCACTTAGCAAATATCTCATTTTATCCTTAAAACAACTCTGTGAGGCAGGCGATATCATTATCCCCACTTTACAGATGAGTAAACTGAAGCAGGCAGAAGTGATTTGTCCATAGTTACACAAGTAAGTATCTGAAGCTGTATTTGAATTTGTCTTCCTGACTCCAAGTTCAGTGCTCTATCTAATATGCCACATAAAAGGCCTTTGATCTTCTTGGCCCCTGAAATCATTTGGATCTCTAAAGCATCCTATCCCCACTTCCTTTACCCCTTTCATTTTTCTCTGGTCCATTAACAAAATGCCCAACTCTAGCATCTCCCTCCCTCCTTCTCTTACTAAACCTAAGCCATCTTGGATATAAGCAAAGATATTGATTTACATATGAATGAGAATACAAAATCAGAAATAATATTCCAAGTTAAAATAATTACAGGTATGTTTAAAAGCATTCTACTCAGCCTAACCCTAACAAAACTCACAGACAGCAGGATTTGCTTGCTGGCTGTGAGCCCGCACAGCTGTATCTGGTCTTTCATGGCCATCAAAAAAGAGTCATGACTCATACTCCAGAATACCCCCATATTTCCACATCCCAATCCCACCTCTGCTAAGTTGGGATTCATCCACCCAACCCCTTTGGACCAAGCTCATTCACCTCCCTGGTTGTAGTGGACCAAAGTTAATTCACTATTGTACAATTCCAATCTAAGCCTCAACCAGTCAGGGAACCTGAGTTCTAGTGGGCATTTGGTGTATCGCCCACATTCCTACATAATCACTAAGTTAATAAAATATCTGCCTTTCTATCCAGAGGGGAAAGGGGATAAGAAGAGATTTTGCTGGAACTGTAACTAGTAATTTTTCTAACAAGGGAAAAGAGGGATGGGAGGATGAGCCCCAGGAAACCAGGAGGTTTCTATGTTGTTGGACAGGATGCTTGTGGGGTAGACACAGGCAGGCTGGGAGCTGGGAATGTAAAAGCATAAGAGATTAAACATTCCTAGGACATCTCAAGCTTTCTATGTTGCTGAAGAGGGTGGAAGCAGTTACTGTTACAAGTTACCAGGCAGTTACCACTGTCACCGAGGCCAGGTCATTAGGAAAGGAAACATGCCCTGATTCAGTGTTGTTGGTACCTTCTAAATTTTCCATCCTGGGGCAAAGCTCCAGTGACCACCCTAGTTATGCCTCTGAGAATCACCTATCACAGAGTACAGAATAATTCAACAAGACACCAATTTCACCCCCAATCTTCACAAGGACAATTCCTTGTATTAAAGGCTACTTGAGTGTTATCTCTAAGGAAATGCTGTAATAGTCCCTCCCTCCTTACCCTCATACTTCCCAAGAGCCAAACCTGAAGAGTTTGAACAGAGACCAGCCCCAGGATGTCAGTGACTAGTGACCTTCTACATGAATCATCCTAATTCCAGGATCATCACTTCAATTCGATTCAGTAATCATTCATTAAATGCCTGCACTCTGCAGAGCACTGTGCCAGACATTGGGAGTAGGATATGGAGTCTAGATAAGATTCAGTGGCCGCCCTCATGGAACTTCTAGATTGTCAGGATTATAGAGCAATACACAAATAACTAATTTAGTAATGTCAGAAAGAGACCTCAGAAGTGATCTAATCCAATCCTCTTATTTTAAAGAGGAAGAAATTGCTCTCCCACAGAGGTAAAGTTCAAGGCCACATAGACCTTGGTATTGTTGAAGTATCCACAGAGCTTCCAAGGGCTCAAAGGGAATCCTAACCACCTCAACCACCTCCTATGCCAACCTGGGAGCACCTCAGGAAACTGCAAATAGTTAGGCCAGATTCCATGTCAGAATTTCCTTATCTGTTTTCCAGGCACCTAGTCTGAGAGCTGTAGATTAGAATCACTAGGAAGGACATCCCTCTAAAACAAATATTGATGATATTAGATGGACATTCTCTATTAACGAAATTGGAAATTACTTTGTCTGTGTGTAGACCATAACAACCTCTCTCAGAAATCATTAGCTCACCCAGTGAATATCTCTAGTGTCTGTTTACTTCCTTCTCCTCAAATATTGTCGAAAGGCCTCGAATTTTTCCAATACCACAGAAGCCCTTAAGATCAACCTCAACAACCACAGCAAAGAAACCTCTTCCCCTTTGCATCCCTTTTTCAGACAGAAAGGCCCTGAAGACCTTGACTTGTACTGCTACTCTTAATAGCCAACTCCCTTTCTTTACCCAAGACAGTGATGGAGGCAGGGCTGGCAGTAAAAAGTCAGCCGAGTTAGGGATTTCTATTTCTTTCCCTAGGGGTACTGTGCTCTTATGGAGGGACTTTTGGCTCCCCAGACCCTCCCCTTCTCCCAAACTCTGGGTCCCTTTGTCCAGGGAGCAGCCCATGCTCTGACCTTCCTGATGACCTTGTGACCTTGGGCAAGTTATCAAGAGAAGAGGCTAACAAGCACTTATTAAGCACTTGCTCAGGGCCAGGCACAATGCACTGGAAATACAAATACAAGCAAAAAGAAAGAAGGTCTTCTCTTGAAGGAGCTTACATTCTAATGATGGAAAAGGAAGGGAGCTAAAAAGATGGGGAGGGGAACATATGTATTTTAACACCCCAGGGATGGTTTCAGAGTCTAGAGTATAGGGCAGGGAATGGAATGAGAAGCAGCCTCGGCTCCTCCACAAAATGAAGGCTGCAGGAGGAACTCTCCAATAGGAGAAGGGCCTTACAGAAGGATGTTCCACGTTAAGAAGGCTGAAGGGGTAGTTAGATGTTTCTGGTCAAGCAGCCCCTACATGCTGAGTAAAGTTTCAGGATGAGACAGCATGGTTTGGAAGTCCAGAAGCCAGAAACAGGACCAGGAGGGGAATTAAGCTCTCCAGGCCTCAGTCGCAGCATCTATAGAATGAGTGGGTTGGACTAGATAACATCTGATGTTACTTCTAGTTCTAAATCGAAAGTTCTCATCCTTGGGCGGACTGGAGAAAACCATGGATAACTGGTTAGCGTAGTTGGTTTTGTTTTGTTTTGTTTTGTTTTAATCATGGTTGAAGGAGATTGGTGAAGATAAAGAAGTATTTGTTCCATATAAATTCCCAGACCCTGTACAAAGTGAGCCGGTTAGTCTGAATGACCCCCACATTTTAACCTTGCTCAACCTTGGGTGCTGTGCTCCAAGGGGGTGAGGCTCCCTTAGGACTGATCCCATCTCAGGCAGACTAGCCATCACCTAAACCCTACTCCTGTCACCTGAGGGCTAATCCCATTGCCTTAATACTAATCCCATCTCCCAAGGATGCAGTAATGGAGAGGAGCTGAGGTAACACTAATCCTGTTTCTTCATTGAGAGTTCTACTAATCAAGATTGTTTTACCCTTATATGTAAATTGTTTGTTGTTGTTGTCCTCAATCATTTCAGTCAAGTCCCCGATCCTACTTGGAGTTTTCTTAGCAAAGATGCTGGAGTGGTTTGCCATTTCCATTTTACAGATGAGGAAACTGAGGCAAACAGGGTTAAAGGACATGCCCAAGGTCACACAGCTAGTGTCTGAAGCTGCATTTGAACTCAGGCCTTCCTGACTCCAGGCCTGATGAGTCACCTAGCTGCCTTTGCATCATCTCCTACTCTGGCTTCAACTTTCTCCCTTCATATTTCAGTTGGGACACTGATGGGAAGCCCTTCCAGATTCTCCCCTCAACTTTTCAGCCACTAGTGCTCCCTTCCCCCTCACATTGTCTTCTATTTATTATCTGTGCACTATTTTATCCCCTAAAATAGAAGCTTCTTGAGGGCAAGGACTATTTCAGTTTTGGCTTTGCAACCCTAGCACCCAACCCCAGTGCCTGCTGACCCATATTAAATGCTTCATAAATGTGGAATTATTTGAATTCTAACCTAACTTCAGACTTGCACATCTTAAGAGCTAGGAGCTGGACCTGTAATTTCATCAGCATGGGGAGCCTCCAAGTGAGGAAATATCCACTAGCAATGAATATCAACACTTCCTCTGCAATTTATAGACTTAGAGATTGGCCCAGAGCACTGAGAGGTTAAGTAACTTGCATAGGATCACACAGCTCTATGGGTCAGAAGCAGGACATCTTCCTAGATTCAAGGCTGGCTTTCTAGCAATTGCCTTAAAGAGCTATAGAAATGTGAGTCATTTTAATTATTCAGACACCACCCTCTCTCCTCCTCTCTCTTGCTGAATCCACATATCTTGGGATCAGGACTAGTTAATATCTTAAAATTTGTAGACTCTTAGAGATAGAAGGGATCATGGAAGCCAGATAATTGTACTATACCTGAGTGGGAACCCCTCTTTATTTTTCCTCAAAACCTTCATTTTTAAGACTCAGTGATAGGCAACTCATCAGATCCAAGGGAACTCATTCCACTCTAGGAGAATTCTAATCATTAGGAGTTTTTCCCCCTCCTTGTATCAAGCTTAAATCCACTTCTCTATAACAGTTCTGCATTCTAGAGTTGAATTTGTACTCCCTTAGCACAAAGCAATCCAAAGATTTTGGCAAAGCTAAAATCTCATTCCCATGTCATATCTACCTTATAGAGTTCTGAATGCTGGTTCCGTGTGTTGACTAGCTTTCAGTCCTGAACCCCTCACCTAATGCCTTCTCTATCTAACCTGTGCCCTTTGAGCTCTTTAATCTTTGGCTTACCTGCCTTAGTTCTTAGTCAGTTGTCTGGCCTGACCTCTGCTAATTGCCAGTTCCTTACTGCTGCTTGATGACCCCCATCTTGTTGCCTTTCTATGATCCACAACATGGTACTCCATAAACCAAACCACTAGACCATTCAAAACACTCCTCAGCTCTTTGGGGCAGCCAGAATGGCCAACACAGAGTATCCCTGACCCATAATCCCAGAACCAAATCTCTGGGAAGAAGATACTAGCAACTAGGGAAATTGGGAAATACTCCCTATAGGAGATGGCAACTGTTTTGAAGCATTCCTCTGCTCCTAGCTGCCCTTTGCCTCTTACCTTGTACCCAGTTTTGGTCTGTCCTTTAAGTTAGAGACCAGAATTCTTAGGTATTTCATAGAAGATGCTTTCTTTTCCAATCTGGTCAAATGAGATAATATCTGTAAAGCACTTTACAAATCATAAAACAGAATATTGTCTATTATTTTTGTCATCTTCACCTTCTCTCGTTTTTTCTATCAGTCTACATGGCTTCACTAATACGGCTTATCTAAAACCCAGTGGGGCTTACAATCTTTTTATTTTCAGCACATATGCGTATGGTAAGACTTCTCCCTCTTTTTAAAGAGAACTGCCTATATTCATAAGTGGCCTATATTGGGACCAATATAGCAACAACAATTAGGTTCATTCATTAACCTATATAAACACAGTTATAGTGCAGATGCTGGGAAGAGAACATCCTGACCAAAGTGATATCACACATCAGCATGTGCCTATGAGAGCTCTTCAAAGTCACACAACCCCATGCCCAGCTCTAGGATTCACTGGCAGGGCCAACCTCATCCATAAGCAAAAGAGATAGCTGTGTACTTGTGTGCCACAGCGCAGTATAGAAAGGGCCTTGGACTGGTAGCTAGGACCCCTGGGGTCCAGCCTCATCTATGCCACCAGTTAGCTCTGTCATCTTAAGCAAGTCACAGAATCCCAGAATCATGGAATTTTAGGGTTTGAAGGGACCCCAGAAGCCAGCTAGTCCAACCAATGCCAGCAAAATAAAACAAAAGAAAAACCTACAACATAACCAGCAAGTGCTCATCTAGCCTCTGCTTGAAGACTTCCAAGGACAGCGAGCTTCTCACCTCCTGAGACAACCCGTTTCACTCCTAGACAATTTAACTCTTAGTAGTTTTGTCCTGACATCAAGCCTAAATTTTCCCTTTGTTCCTTCCATTCGTTGCTCATCATTCTGCCCCTTGGGACTGAAGAGAGCAAATCTAATCCTGGTTTCACGTGACAACCCTTCAAGTATCTAAAGTCATTTAACCTTTCCGGGCTTCAGCTTCCTCACTGGTAAATTGAATAGCATTGGGTTCTAATCTGAGCTTTCAAGGTCTTTCCAATTCTAAAATTCTATGATTTTATGGTTTGAAAGGCCTGCTCCTTAAATGTCTCCCTCCTATTGTAAAAGTCTGGGCCTGACTCAGGTCAGTCACTTGGTAATTTGGTGAGGAATCAGAACAAAACAAGACATTCATAATCCATCTAACATGTAATGAAAGGTTTACTTAGCCAGAGCAAGGTGGGGACATTCAGAGCGGGAAAGGGATCTTCATCCAGAATAAAATATCGATTGAGTTGAGGACTGCTTTCTGTTCTTGTTCACATTGCTGTTTTCCAGGAAGAAGCTCTGGATGTCCTGGCAGTTTTGCACCCAAGTGACCAGGAAGCTTTGTCAATGACCTGAGCCTTAGTCCCTTTAACCAATCAAATTTCAAGGACAGTTTTAACACCTTTTAAGGAAAAACTAACCTAACTTTCATGGATGGGAGGGCATTAGGGCATAGTTCACACCATATTCATCATTCCCACAATTAGAGATTCATTTCTTTGGATGAACGTATTGTGGTCTTCAGGGGTCTTCTTTTAAATTATAAACACTACTGGAGGGGAGCCGCTGTTACAGGGGTTACAAATACCTTTATATTGAATTAGTTTAAGTGACCTTTAGGCTTAAGCTCTAGCTGAAGGTTTCAAACTCTCATAACTAAAGAAATTAAGTAAGAAAGTAAGATTGCATAATAGAAAGAGTAGAGGGAGCTTGGTGGCAGCTAAGCCTGGGCTTTATATCAGGTTTGTGGCTATCCCCCATTTTCTCTCCTTTGGGATCTATTAGTTCTACCCTTGAGCCAATTCAAACTTCTAATTCAGCCCCCAGCATTTGCCTCTGAACAAACCAGAGTTCTGCATGCAGTGTTTACAAATCCAATGTAATCTAGTCCAGTCCAAAGCATTTATTAAGCACCTATTATAGAATTCACCAGACACTGTGTTAAGTACTGGGAATACAAAGACAAAAGAAAGAAAGCCGTCATTGCCCTCAAGGAGCTTATATTCTACTAGAGAGTAGAATTGCTATCACTTAATTCATAAAGGTTTAGGGACTTGATATTTGCTTGTGAGTTTGAGGCTAGGAAGAAGAACCTAGGAGAAGATCAACAATATAGCCATCTCTGCAAGCCCCATTCATGCCTGGATATGAAAGTTCATTAGGGATAGTTAG
>NW_020948840.1:22983932-23017091 GCF_900497805.2 Vombatus ursinus | reverse complement strand
GTTCTTTACCCATCATGTACCACCCTCCCTCTCTGAGCCTCAGTTTCTATGTCTGTAAAATAACAGTGTTGAAACATAGACTTAGAGTTGGAAGATACTCCAGAGGTCATCTAGTCCAATGTGTTCATTTTATAAATGAGGAGCTATCCTAAATAATGTAGGTAGCGAGTATCCAGGCTGGTATTCAAACTCAAAATCAGCATTCTCCTGCATCACAATGCCTGATGGTTAAGGTCCCTTCTGAGCTTTGGGGGATATTTAACAGGCAACCAAAGGCACCTGTGTTGGGGGATGGTGGAGATGACCCTAACCGCCCCCCACCAAGAGCTGAATTAGAGCCTGACCGGGGAATCAGAATAGGGGGCTGTAAGGCAGTAGGAGAAGAGCTACCGGGTGTGAGCCAAAGTGCTCTCAACTTGATCCCACAATGAGACCCTGAGCTTAGATTGGAGGCCTTGAAAAGTCTTCTACCATCTTAGTGAATTCCTGGCCAATGTTTCCACAGCTTATAAGGAGAAGATGAAAGAGCTCCCCCTAGTGTCCCTCTTCTGTTCCTGCTTCCTGGCTGATCCCCTGAATAAATCTTCCTATAAATATGATGGTAAGTGACAAGACCCTGATTCTGAAAGCAGATGGCCAAGGATCCTGGAATTCTTTGTACCCCTAAAATTCCCCCCAGTTTCATAGCACATTTCTATACCATAGTCTTCTTCCTTTCACAGATTACAATCAAATCCCAGTGACACACACATATAAACACAAATGTACATCATACACTTATATACACTTATATACATATGTCATATACTTATATACACCTATATACACACATGCACACATACATATCCACATACAGAGTGGAAAGAGCCCTGGACCTTGGATCAGATAACCCAAGTTCAAATCCTGTTTCTGATACTTATATCCTGGGTGACCTTGGACAAATTACTTAACTCCTCTGGGTCTCAGTTCCCCCACCTGCAAATTGAGGGCATTGGATGAGGTGGTATCTGAGGCCTCTTCTAGCTCTAGTTGAGTGTGAGAGTTTAGACAGCATGATGAAGACATAGATAGGTACCTACAGTATTAAGGAGTATTCAGGTAGCCCCAACAAAGCTGCCTTCCAAACTCTTTCAAAGAGAGGTGAATGGTAACAAATTCCTAAGAGACTGTCAGTTCCTAGACAATGAGTGATCTTCAGGGTTCCTGGGAGAGGGAGGAAAGAGTGGATATAGCTTAAAGAGAAAGAGAATGGATGAAGCAGCCCTCCTTAACTCGATAAGATTTTTCTAGCCACCTGAGGTTGGTGTGGGAGTTAAAAAGAAGGAGGAGGAGACAATGGGAAGAGAGAGTGGGAGGAAAAGCTGAGCCAAGGATGGGTGTGTAGATTAGTTGGTAAACAATAGGTGAATGAATGGGTGGGTGGAGAAAAATGTAGCAAGTGTTGACTTTGTCCTGGTGGACCAGAGTTTCTCTGATGGCCCACATCACAGAGAGTTTACATTTAAGAGGCTTAAAAAAGCAGCTGATGGGACTGAAACTGATGCTGCTATTTGTCATGATTTGGGATGCTTGGGTCCCATGCACATTTGATGACCAGGTGGCTCCTCTTTGGCAGGTTAAAACTTTTCCCGCATTTAAAGCATTCAACAAACATTTATTAAGCATTTGCTGTGTGCTAGCTGCTAGGGACAGATACAAGGACAAAACAAAATGTCCCTGCCCTTAAGGAGTTTATATCCTATTGATCACAATCTCTCCCAGCTCCCTAAGATCCACCAGACTGAGGGGTTAGGCTAGAAGCTTTGTACCCAGGCTTCTCGGGACTGACCAAAACTGAAGAGAAATATCTTAGGTCTTTATGTCTGTCCTCACCCCCCACCCCCCACCCCAGGACTCTAATATCCTTGTTCTTGCTTTATATATGTTTTGCATTTGCATATATGTATGTGCATATATGCATATACATATATTTACATGTATTATATCATATGTTGTGTTGTCTTCCATTGGAAAGTAAGTTATTTGAAGACATACATATAAAAATATATATGTGTAAGCATGCATATACACATACAAGTTGTCTCTCCTATTAGAAAGTGAGCTCTTTGAAAGCAGAGACTACTTTGTTTTCATCTTTGTATACCCAAAGTTTAGCACAGTGCCTGGCATATAGCAAGACCTTAATAAATGCTTATTGATTGATTAATTGATCACATATGCATTTTTAGAGGCGTTTTATGGGGAATCGACAGACAAGCAAAGGAAAAGCAGGTCTTCAACATGACTATATTGCTACAGAAATTACTCTTTGAAATCACTACAATAAACATCTATTGAATCTTAAGAGCACACATGCACAGACACACACACACACCATACACAACAATATGTTCAGGTGTGGCTGGGTCTTAGCATCTGACTACCATCTTCTCTGCTCCCTACAGCAGACACCGTGGCTCTGAACTGGTGTGTCATTTCTGACATGGAAGTCATAGAACTGAATAAGTGCACCTCGGGCCAGTCCTTTGAGGTCATCCTGAAGCCACCCTCCTTTGATGGGGTTCCTGAGTTCAATGCCTCACTGCCTCGGCGGCGAGACCCGTCATTGGAGGAGATCCAGAAGAAGTTAGAAGCTGCGGAAGAGAGGCGAAAGGTGAGTGTCATCTCTTGCATCCTCCCTCCAAAGAATAGAAAGTTAGGAGAAAGGTGGCATTTCTATGGCTGAGGCAGGAGCAGGAGAGAAGGGTTAGGTCATAAGATGGAAGATGAAAACAAAATAGAACACAGGCTAGAGAAGAGAGGAGAAGGAAACTGAGTCAATCAAAAAGATTTGACAAGGAAGGTAGAAGAGAGATATGAAGTGATGACACAAGGCTGTGTTTCAAGCAGAATCGATCTATGAACATTTTTCAGTCATGCCCAACTTTTTGTGACCCCATTTGGAGCTTTCTTGGCAAAGATGCTGGAATGGTTTTCCATTTCCTTCTCCAGCTCATTTTACAGATGAGGAAACTGAGGCAAATAGAATTACATGACTTGCCCAGGGTCACACAGCTAGTAAGTTTCTGAGACCATATTTGAACTCAGGAATATGAGTCTTCCTGACTCCAGACCTGGTACTCTATCTACTATAGTACCACCTAGCTGCCACTATGAATATTTATTGAGTACCTAGGGCTTAGGGGGGATACAGAGAAACATAAGCCATAGTCCCCACTCTAACAGCTTAGGATGTAATCAAAGAAAATATGTAGACAAGTAAAAAGTAACTATACAATATTTTTTAATAGTTATGTTCTCTAGGACAGAGTCTCCTAAAAGTCTAGTGTATTTTAAGCTATTAAAGCTAAAAATGCTTGAAATAGCTTAAAATTTGAGGTATTAAAGCTAAAATGGTTAAAATAGCCTGAAATGATTAAAATTTTAAATTATTAAAGCTTAAAATAAACTAAGACTTCTGGGTCACTCTACATGAGGCATATATATGTGTATGTGTGTATATATATATATATATAAAATCTCTATATATGTGTTTAGATAGATAGGTAACATTATTATTGATACAGTGCTTTTAAGTCTGCAAAACACCTTACATATATGATTTCATTTGAACTTCAAAACTACCCTGTGAATAAAGTACTATAGACATTATTGTTGCCATTATACAAACAAGGAAATTAAGGCTCAGAGATGTTAATTCACTTGCCCATGGTCAAATAGTTAGTGTCAGAAGCATGAGCTGAACTCAGATTTCTCTAAGAAGTCCAGCATTCTATTCACAACACCATTCTTCCTGTATTAATATAGACGAGTGACGAATGAATGATCAAGCTCAGTTGCTTTAGTCCTTGTTGTTGTTGTTCTGGACCTATGAACTCATCAGTGTGGAAACTCCCTTCACTGGTTCAGAATAGCCACTCACCTATAACTTATAGTCTTAGAGTTGCTTGGGGCACTGATGGGATAAGTGACTTGACCGGGTTTACCTGGTAATGTCAAAGGCAGCACCTAAACCTAGATCTTCCTGACTCCGAAGCTGGGTTCTAGTCACTCTACCATGCTTCCTCTCAATAGGGCCTTGTAGGAAACAACAAAGACTTGGGGAAAAATTCAACATATTAGAGAACATTGAAATGGTAAGTGAAAATAGAAAAACCAAAAAGTGCCCAAGAGCTCATGGGATGTGGAAACTGGACAAATTAAGGAAAATGAGGTAGAAGAGGAGGTGTGATGTGAAGTTCATGGTTGGTGGGAGGACCTAAGAAGTAAGCCTGGTTGTTCTGAATTTCAGTCAAAAGGGATGGTTCAATGTCAGGAAAAGGTATAGCATCAGCATACTGATTTTCATGGGCCGCCTCCCCTCATTGTGCCTCCCTAGTACCAAGAAGCTGAGCTCCTGAAACATTTAGCTGAGAAGCGAGAGCATGAGCGGGAGGTGATCCAGAAAGCTATCGAGGAAAATAACAACTTCATCAAGATGGCAAAGGAGAAACTGACACAGAAAATGGAATCCAACAAGGAGAACCGGGAAGCCCATCTTGCTGCCATGTTGGAACGTCTGCAAGAGAAGGTAAGTGGGTCCCAAGGCAAATTGTAGTGCCTTTGACACCAGCCTGCTTCTATGTATGGTGAGTAGCCATCCTACTGAGTGAGGGAGGAACCTGTTTTAGTTACTGGGCTTTTCTAAGCAAGTGGAATTCTTTGAGCATTCCATTGAAAGTATATTCCTATTTTAAATATATGTATATATGTATATATATATAGGTGTATATATGTATATATACATACATATATATATGCACACACATAGTTGTGTCTAATGGTAGCCATCTCTAGGATAGGGGGCGGGAGAAGGAAGAAAAAAAGGGGAATGATAACTTTATTATATAATTAAAAGGAATAGCAAGTTGTACATAATAGATTTGCAGTTTCATGCGCAATCATCTTTTTAAAAATTCTACTATGTTAGGGAAATGCTTGTTTTATTTCATAAATTAAAAATAACATAAAATTTAAAAAGAAAGTATATTCCTAAATAGATTAGAACATGTTGGGCATGTACAGGAAATATCCCCTTTCCCACTTAAATCTTCATGATTAGGGTGGGACGGAGATGTCATATTCTCAAGGTTTAGTTATGCAATAGATACTTATGAGGTCTTCAATCTCATCTCTAGCCCATAAATAACCAGATGGAATCAGTGACTTGAGTTGACTTGAGCTCTTGGCTTAAGTCCAAGGAATGATGATCTTAGGTGCCTATTGGTCAGGAAAAATATTTCTCTCAGAACTGGATGAAATAGGCTGAGGTAAGCACAGATTCTTACAATTTGTTGCCTTCAGTCAATAAAAGAAAGAGTTCCAAAAGCTGAGAAACCCAAGAGGTAGGAGGTAGGTCTCACGTGTCAATGGGGTCCAATAGATAGAGTACTCCATTGAGAAGGCTTTGATACCTGTCTTGCCTAGCACAATGTCCTTTATCTCCTGGAGCCTGATTTTCCTCATGTGAAAAATGGCAGGGTTGAAATAGATGATCCCTAAGGTCCCTTCCAGCTTGAAGACCCAATACAGCAGCCTATTCTACCTAAGAACATAATGGTCTCATTTCCCTGGTCTTAAGATTAGGGTAGCTGACCTTAGGGTAGCTCCCAGGAGACAGCTCCAGCTGTGTGTTTTATTTCTAGGAGCCGCCCGCTGCGCGGTGACTCCCGGGACCTGATCGGTGGCCTCGTCCCATGGTGAGCAGCGTGGCCCTCATTCCTCCCTACCTGACCCCTAAGTTACATTGCTACCCTTGGCTACAATAGCTAGAGTTTGTTTCTTCTCTGAAGGAAGCAAAATGCCAATGTTACTTAGGTCCCTGAGGAATCTGACGTTGTAGGATGTTAGCGTAGGCTCCAAACTTCATTTTATCAAGGTAATGAGGGTTCCAACCAAGGGTTATGTGGAAGACCTGGGTATTGTTCCAGGCTTTCAGCAGTATGATCTGGAATATGCCACCTGGAGAAAGAAATCAATGGGGAAGAAGGGAAGAGGCCTTCTCAAAGGATGTAGCAAAGGAATGGTTGGTGCTAGACTGTCTTTTGCCCGAGGAAAACAAGCCCAAAGCTGTCCTGTTGACCTGCTGCACCACTGATTGTGAAGAGGAGTTTTGGAAATGGAGGTTGTGAATGACTGGAAGCAGCATAGGACAGGTGGAGAAGGGCCAGATTTGAACTCAGAGGACCTGGTTTCAAATGCCTACTCTGCAATTTTCTCTCTATGTGACCTTGGGCAAGTCATTTAACCACTTTGGGGCTCAGTTTCTGCATCCATTTGGAAAGATGACTCCAGGTTGTAGTAGATGACTTCTGAAGTCCTTCATAGATCTGAATCTATGTCCCTAGAATCCTGTTATTCCAAGAATGACCTGGGACTCCAGATGGTGAAAGGAGTTATTTAGATATGGCAGTAGATTTGAGACCAAATAGCTAGAGATCTGTATAAAATGAGGTGACAGCTCTGGGGTGGGAGATTAGATTAGGAGGTCTGATGCTATCTTGAGTTCACAACAGACTAAAATAGGGGGAGGAAGAGAGGAAGCAGTTCAGCCCTGTTGACTCTATACCTCCCATTCCCCAATAAAAGGACGGTGAATGAATGAATGCATAGATATTGAATGAACATCATCTCCACTAACCTACACTGAGCCCTGTAGGCTCACACCAGGGGGTCTTTATATGGTTTCAGCGCTTCAGGATTTTGAAAATCTCTCTAGAAATAGATTTAGGTTTAGATTTATGTTAGGCCTTGAGAAAAGCTAATTCAGAGTGTCTCTGCTAAGTCCAAAGTGACACTTGGTCTACAGGGGAAAAAAAAGTGATTTTCGAGTTAATATTTTGATTGGTTTTGCTGAAATGCTTTTTTTTCTTTTTCTTTATTAGAAGTGTAACACAACACTTATGGAGTCTGTGCCAAAATCTCACAGGGCAAATGTTGTGAACATTGGCAAGGCATCTTGGGAGATGTGGCTTTCCTTCCCAAAATTCCTGCAGGAGAAGAAAGGGGATAGGGTTGAAATCTGCACAGACTATTCCTATCTAAGCCTTCCGGATCAGTTTGGAAGTGGGACTCTGTCCTCTAGTCCCTCTTAGATCCTCCCTCCCTTCATCCCTTGCCCTTGCCTCCTAGGTCTGGGTGGGAAGAGGGTTAAGCCATAGGGACCCTCAGCATCTTACTCTCCAGGTGGGCTAGACTCACAATTACAAGAACATATTTCTTCTAGAGGTAAGGTGATCACATGAATTTAGGCTTTAAGGTTTGGCTTGTTGGAAGAATAATTTTAAAATAAACATAATAAATGACTCACAAAATACCCCACCAAGTCAGAATGTGGGGTTCTAGCTTATATTCTGCTAAATATAAAATCTCCACAGAGCTATACCCCACCCTCCACACACACTGAGAACTCTAAAGGCATTTAAGATCATACTCAGCAAGAGATCTCCTTTTATCTAAATGAATCAAGCTTAACAAAGAATATATATATGTGGGTGGGAAACTGGCCAAGCTTTGGATACAAAGTTTGGGGTCCTGCTTCCCGTTAATGGAACACTGATCAGAAGTTAGTTTGAAACTGAAAATCACACTACTAACAATATTTGGGAGAACATATATATGTATATACATGTACATTTATACATACGCACATACATATGTGTATATGTATATGTCATATGTATATATGTATATGTACATGTATACACATATATGCATATGTAAAACATTCTAGATTGGTACTCTCTTTTTGAGGAGAGAAAAGTCCCCAAACTCTTGTGTCTACAAAAGTAAGAAATCAGCAGAAAGGCAATAGAACATGCCTAGAAGGGTAGGGAGTAGGGGAAATAGGAAGGAGAAAGAAAATACCCTTCAGGTGTTTTCCTTCCACTCAGGCTTTTGTGTGCCCCTCTGGTTACAATTGGCCCCTCTACTCATGGTGGATGATGACACTAGATTTCCCAGGGGGATCCCAGTCAGTCACAACTATGTTGTTGCCTTTCGTTAAATCTCCAATGCTTAGGACAGTGACTAGAACTTAGAAAGCATTTAATAAAGGCTTGTTGGAAAGACTGACTCCATTTGAACAGTCTCTGCCAGTCACCACTGCCACCTTAGCTCTTGCCCAAACCCCTCAAGTTTTGCATGATTCTGAGATCTCATACTGTCACATTCCAGATGTTGCACAATATTTTATCCATTTCCAGGGCAGCTAGGTGGTGCAGTGGATAGAGCACCAGCCCTGAAGTCAAGAGAACCTGAGTTCAAATCCAGCCTCAGACCAAACACTTGACACTTACTAGCTGTGTGACCCTGGGCAAAGTCACTTAACCCCAATTGCCTTAAAAAAAATATTTTATCCATTTCCTCCTGGTCTAAGAAGGGCGGGGAGAGTTGGGGGGCAGTGAGTGAAGGAAAGAGGGGAAACTATTTCACAAGATTCTTTGCCATTATTCACAACATTTACCAGATGAGATTTCAGCACCACCCACAACAACAGGTTGTTACATAGGGATGGCTTGTTGGGTGGGAAAGTGGAAAGGATGTATTTTAAAATGAAGGTGCTGTAAAAATAAAAACCATTAATATAAATAAGATGCTTTTTTTTAAGTGATTTTAGGCCATATGTAAGTTCTCATATGCTCTAGTGGGAATGACTAGAACCACTCCCTCACTTAAAGAATCCTCATATCTCTGTGGTAATTTGGGGTCTGAAGGAAATGCCATGGAATGACTATCTGACAGGCTTGCCCCAATTCAATTCCTTTTTTTTTCTTTAATATGCTTTGTTGATTCATTTTATTTTATACATCACAATCACTTCACAAATGTGCTCCCATAGTACTCTTAAGCAAAGTGTCTAATATAGTGACTGACTGGTCTTGCTAGGAGAGAAGAAGGAAATTGATTCCAACGTCAGTCCTCACCCCAGTTCAACTTTGCCCCTTCGAGACCAAACAGGGGTATCCCCAAACTAGCTAGCTAGCTACAACACTAGCTTAAGTCAGGAGTGTACTATACATCTACAGTACATATGCCAAAGAGGCCACTCAAGTCAATATTTATTAATCCCCTAAACCATGGTGCTACTTTGGTACCCCTATTTTTGAAAGATGAGACAGATCAACCTGAACTCCCACTCACAAGGCAGAGGTTGGCATGCAGTTAACAATCTTAGAAGAAAAAGGGGTCAGAATGTTGGCTCACTACTTTTAAATGGTTGGTAACCCCTGGCCTACATGCTTGGGTTGGGAACATCTAGGAGGCACTCAACTATTACAAATACTGATACCTCATTAACAATTCAGTGAGGGACTTAGTAGCATCCTTCTGTTAGTAGAATGAGTCCCATTGCTCACCACTCATTCAAAGCTCATCACACCCCCCACTTATTGATGGCAGTTTTTCCTCCAGTCCACAGCTCTTAATTATGAATTATAGGTATTATGCATTAACACAAATAAGTTTATATTGAAAAACACATAAACCTATGAACACATTCCCTACATACATGCAGATATACTTCTTCCATACTTGAAAAGCTCTCTGCTATCATCAGTGTGTCATTCTTATACTGACACAGATTAGAAGACCTCTATACTTTATCACACAATTTCATGAGTTCCAGCAGCCAAAAAAAATTCACACAAACACACACACCCAAAAGCCAGTCTTATAGTGATGAGCCTTTCCAAACTCATGGAATCGGGGCAGTTGGGTGGGGCAGTCAATAGAGCACCGGCCCTAGAGTCAGGAGGACCTGAGTTCAAATCTGGTCTCAGACCAGATACTTGACACTTACCAGCTGTATGACCCTGGGCAAGTCACTTAACCCCAATAGCCTTGCAAAAAAACAAAAACAAACTTATGGAATCCTGGTCTTCAGACACTAGAGGCCCACCTGTTACTGAGTGCATAGATTCTCCAGCCTGGTAGGACTTGTCAGAAATTATTTCCACTGGTATAGTCTTGGAGAACCCAAAGCCATCTCCACACTATGATGAAATATTGAAGGAAGATTCTAGTGTAGAACACATAACCTGAATATATAGACAAGGTGTCAGTCACTCAATAAACATTTATTAAGTACCTACTATGTGCAAGTCACCGTGCTAAGCACTGGGGCTACAAAGAAAGGTAAAACACGGTCCCTGCTCTCAAGCGAGAAAACAAACATGCAAGCAACTATGGCCAAACAAGCTATAGACAGGATGAATTTGAAATAATCAACAGAGGGAAGGCACACAAAGTATGCCCTTATTCCCCATGCATTCCCACAAATTCACCCTCATTATACCCAAAGGGTCTCCCAACAATACAGTTACACATTCACATACCTAACTACTTACATACGCATTAGATGTGTACATACATAGAGGTAGAAATGTTTCAAAGAATAAATGAATAAAAGGGTGAGAGATGGTGGAGCAGTCATGGTAGGTAGAAGAGTGATCAAAAGCAGACAGGAGGCATTATAATGTAATGAAAAGAGTATTGACTCTAGAATCAGAGGTGCTAGGTTCAAATCCTACCTCTGTGACCATAGACATACCTTAATGCCTCTGGAGGTTACTGGAGGTTACCTTATTTCTCTCATCTGTAGAATGAAGGTATCAGACTAGATGGCCTTCTAAGGTCAAGTTCAAAGTCCACAATCCTATGACCTAGGTTCAAATTCCACATCTGATGATTACTACCTTAATGCCAAGTCACTAAACCTCCCTGGGCCCTGGTTTTGTCATCTATAAAGTGAGAGGTTTGGACTACATGGACTCAAAGGCCCCTTCCTGATGATCTATAAGGTAGATGCTAGATGAGGAGACAGTAGATAAGTAGGTAGGTAATAGAGAAAATTTGATTATGGGAGAGCAAATGGATGATGATTTTACACTCAGATAATAATGATGATGATGATGATGATATCAGAATTTATATGGTGCTTTAAAGTTTACAAAATTATATATGTATATATATATAAAATCTCAAGGGGAGGGGAGGTAGATGGCACAATGGATAGAGCACCAGGCCTGGGGTCAGAAAGACTCATTTTCCTGAGTTCACATTTGGCCTCAGACACTGGACATGAGACCCTGGACAAGTCACTTAACCCTGTTTACCTCAGTTTCCTCATCTGTAAAATGAACTGGAGAAGGAAATGGCAAACCATTCCAGTATCTTTATCAAGAAAACCCCAAATGGGGTTGTGAATAGTTGGACAGGACTGAAACAACTGAATAAAAACAACAACAATATATAAAATCTTCTTTGATTTTTATAACAAGCCTGTGAGGTGTGTGCCATTATTATCTCCATTTTTACAGATGAGGAAACTGCTATGTACGTAAACCAAGATATGACTAGAAGACAGGGCAGAGGTAGCATGCCTGCTCCATGGGCTCACAAGGCCCCTGCTTGGATAGCAATTCAAATAAATGAGTTCAGCCAGTCTTACTGTAGAACCTGTCTCTGGTCTCACATTCTCTTACTCTTCAACCTTTAAAGAAGGAGCCACTTAACCCACTCTCTTCCCATCTTTCCTTTCCAGGACAAACATGCTGAAGAGGTTCGGAAAAACAAGGAGCTGAAAGAAGAGGCCTCCAGGTAAAGACCCTGAGGCAAGAAGGAATTTGGACCAGCAGCTCCAGCAGCAGCGGTGGCGGCTTTCCCAGAACTGGGGTTTTTGGGGGTGGGGGGGGGGTAGTGGCCTAGGGAAGTTTCCTCTGCTTTCTTTGTTTGTACATGTAAAGAGTTGACCAGTGAAGCCATCCTATTTGTTTCTGGGGAACAATGATGGGGTGGGAGAGGGGAGAGAAAGAGACTTGGAAAAGAGAAGGTCAGAGAGGGCCCCATGGGGCCCTCATAGCTATTACACCCAGAGAAGCTCAGAATTACATCCTCCACACTTTTTTTTTTCCATTTCTTTGCTGGGCATCAAGCATTGGACCACCAAGTCTTCAGGGTGGGTGGGTATGGGCAAAAAGGATGTTGGAAACGGGGGTAATAGAAGTTAGTGATGAAGTGGAAAGTACCTGGGTGGAGAGGAGTATGGAAGTATAACCTAAGATCCTCAAACCTTTACGCTGGCCAGAGGGAGGCATGCTCGGCAGGTATATTGTTTCCATCCTATAACAGATGGGATGACCCACTGTTTGTGTGGGCGCCATGACCCACGTACATGTGTGTTTTTACATTCATCTTTTGATCTTCATTACAAATGGAATATTTACTCCATGTCTCTGGTTCTTTTTTCCTGTCCCCAAAAGGCCCAACTGGCAAAATGTTGATGTTCAATGGTCCAGAATGGTTTGCAATGCTCCTTATCTTTGTCCTCAGCGGTGCTTTGGCCATGCAAGGAGGTGGAGGGTGGGGAGAGCAGGATAGACTCTTGCCAGTGTCATCATCCCATCTTTAGTAGCCATAAGAGTTTATATTATTATTGCATTATACTATGCATCTATGAAGTGATTTCACACCCATTGCCTCGCTGTCTCTTTACAACAACTCCATGAAGTCAGTGGGCCAAATGTTTTCCCCTTTTACAGATGAGGAAAATGAGGTTCAGATAGGTTGTGACATGCCCAAGGTCACACAGCTTAGAGGGAGCAGAGCTAGAAGTTGAATCCAGATCTTTGGACATTAAGTCCGGTCCTTCCCTTACTATATCTGCTGCCACTCCATAGAACTGGAAGATGAGCACATTTCTGGCCCCCCTCCTTGGCAGTGTCTCATTTATCATCTATGGTTGCTGAGGTTTCATGCTAGATAGATCAGGAGAGAGATGTCATCTTGCCTTCAGTGGATGAGCTGGTGTTTTAACATGGTTCCCAAGGTTCTCTGGAATCTGGGGCTAAGACTAAGAAGGCTCTTAGTAAGAAGAAATCCCATGTTAATTTGGGGTTAGGCTAATAGGGACAGCATAGGGAAGAAGGAAGGGAGCATTAACAGGAGACTGGAAGAGAATTCAGCTCGTTGGGCCCAGAGTAGAAAACCTGAAGCCAAAGGTGCGTTTTCAGTCTCTTTTCCTGATTTAGAAGGGTCAGGGGTTTTCTCTTTTAGGTCAGTAGTCCTCTGACTGAGAAAGAAGCCCTGGGGACCCTAGAAGGGAAGTTCATCCTTTGAGAACAGTAGGAGTCCCAGGCAGGAACTGGGGAAAAGGGCAGGATGAGTATGGTATCAGGGGTTCCCTCTCACTTGGGCAGATACTGTGTATTTTTGTATACAGCTTTGCAAATAAACCACCTTGGTACTATGTTCTTTCTCATCTCCCGTGCCCTGACTCAGCTTCCTTTCTGTAAGGGGGGGGGGGGGGGGCTGGCCACATTTATTAATATCAACTATATGCCTCACAGGAAAGGTGCAAGTATGAACAAAGACTTCCATGCTATAGCACCTAATAATTAGAAAACCTTGTATAAGTTTCCTGTGAGATCTTGAAACAGACTTGGTTTAGTCCTGGGGGCCTCCCTCCACTGAAAATCTTGAGATCCTATGCCCCTACTCATGGTTTCCTGTGGGAATACAAGAATCTAGTTTATGTTTTTCTAAGGGCTCTCAGCTCCTCTGTAAGCATTCAGGCTAACCAAGTTACTAAAATGGTTTAGGACAATAAGGGACCCCAAAAGGACTCATATCTGAGCCTTTAACAAAGCAATTGGGAAAATCCTTCCCAGTGAGCTCCATTTCCCTTCTCAGAGGTTTGTCTCATGGTCTCATAGTATGGTCTCAGACTCAACACCAATTAGTGAAATTGCTAATCTGAGTACATCCTGAGACTGAGCCCATATAGTGCCTCTCCCTAAGTATCTGATAGGTCAGCAAGGCTCCCTTACTCAGGTCCACAACTCTCCACGTGGTACCAGTCATCAGGTGAGTTCCCTTGTTCCCACCCACACTTAGCCTCACTCCTGAACTCTCTGCATAGCTCTGGCTGTCTGTTTTGGCAGGTGATCCTCTCCTGTGTAACATCTCTAGTCACTCACCTCCTACATGGTCTGCCAACCCAGAAGTTCCTTCTAGTCCTTCCTGTGCATTTACCCTCAGGCTTCCCATCTGTCTTATATGTGGGTGACTGGGGGTGGGGGGGGGGGAGTGGTGGGATGAGAAGGGCTGGCCCAACTCCTATCAGCACATGGTTGCTGCATCTGCTATGTAGAAGTGAGGACTGGCATGACATCAGTTTATGTTAAGACTCTAGAAAAAATGGCAGTCACAGAGTCTTATAACCTTGGAGTTGGAAGTCATCTTACTTAGTCCAACCCACACATGAACAAGAATCCCATTTATAATATATCCACCAATTAGTCATTCAATGACATTGAAGAGCTTCAATGACAAAGAGCTCACCATTTCCCAAGGCATCCCATCCTACTTTTAGAGAGGGCCAATAGCAGTTGTGGAAGTTTTCCCTCACAATGCACAGTGCAACTTCACCTGCTACTTCTAATCTTGCTCTCTGGGGCTGAGCAGAACTGCTCATCTCCCTTTCATATGACAGCCCTTCAAATACCTGAAGATAGTTACTGTGCCTTCCCTTATAATAAACATCCCCAGTTTCCTCAATTAAAAATAATAATAATAGCCAGCATTTAGATAGTGCTTTAAGGTTTGCAAAGCACTGTACATATGCCATCTCATTGGATCCTCATAACAACCCTGTGACATAGGTACTATTACTATCCCCATTTTACCAACAAGGAAACTGAGATTGAGAGGTTAATTGAACTGACCAGGGTAACACAGCTGGTAAGAGTGTGAGGCAGAATTTGTACTCAAGTCCTCCTGAGTCCAAGTGCAATGCTCTTTCTTACTCACTATGCCACTTAGCTGCTTAAGTGTCAATTGACCTTTATATGGTCCTTCATCATCCTAGTTTCTCTTCTCCGGATACTCTCCAGCCTACAAATGTCCTTTCCAAATAGCAGTGCCCAGAACTGAATACAATACTCCAGATGTGAGATGACTGGAGTAGAGTATACTAGAGCTATCACCTCCTTACTCCTAAAAGTTGTGGCTCTATTCATGCTGACCAGGATCCCGTAAACCTTCTTGGCATCTGTCTCACACTGTTGACTCACATTGAGCTTGTGGTCTACTAAAACCACCAGATTGTTTTTTTATACAAATTGCTGTCTAGCCCCAGTCCGCTACTGTATAGATAGGGAAACCTCTAAGAAGAGGAAGCAGAAATGGCTATCTATGCTCATGGAGTATTACATAGGAGGAGTAAATGTGCACATAGATAACAATGTATGATCAAAATTTTCCCTATGTTGATGTTCCCATTCCTCACTTAAAACACTCAAGACTGAGGAGGATACTCCTCAGTCAATAAACAATGAATAACAATATATAATATAATATAATAATAACTAGCATGTGTACAGTACATTACATATATTATTTCATTCACTGGCCAACTCTGTGGCTCAGTGGATAAAGCACAGGACTTAAGAGTCAGGAAAACTGAGTTTGAATCCAGCCTCAGGAGTTTACTAGCAGTGGGCAAGTCACTTAACCTCTTTCAGACTTAGTTTTCTTATCTGTGAAATGGGAATGATAATAATACCCACTGATCTCCCAGAGTTTTTGTGAGGATCAAACAAGTTAACATGTATAAAGTGCTTTGCCAACCTGAAAACACTGCATAAATGCTAGCTATTATTTAAGCCCACAACAGACTCACGAGGAAGGTACTATAGATGTTATCATCCCTATTCTATACATGATGAGACTGCAGTTCAGTGAAGTGACTTCTCCACAGTCACACAGCTTGTCAGAGGTAGGACTCAGTTGACTCCTCATCCTTTTCTTCTATACCTTATACCACATTGCCCTAATATCTCTAAGTAGGTATGTATTAGGTCCTGTTATATACTCATCATTGGGTTACTCCTCAGAAGGTACAGATACATATAAAAAATGGAGGAAGGAACAGGAAGATAAAGAGAAGAGAAAGTAGTGATGGGCTCTGGGATAGAAGGCAAATTAGGAACCAAACCCACCTCCCCAATTTCTAACCCATAGTATTTAGAGCCGGAAGGGACCTTAGAAGCCAAATGAGACAACCCTTGCCCTCCTCCTTCCCCTCCCCCATCCCAGTCTACCCAGATCTTGAAGCTTAGAGGGTCCCAGCCTGAACTGGAATTAAGAGAACCACCCTTCCCAGGCCAAGGCCACTCAGACCCCACACCCTAATCTTCCTACCAATGATAGCTTTCTATTCAACAATAACGCCATCCTCAAATCCTACACAACTCTTACCCTTAGGACTACTTCCTCCTTCCCACTAGGTGGCACAGGTGGGTGAGTCAGTACCTTCCAGGATCCCTGCTCTGCAGGGAAGATGCCCCATCTACCCTAAGGACTCCTGGACCTTGCCATCTCCCCTACAGATGAGCCTTGTATATATGTCATCTCCCCCACTTAGAGTGTGAGCTCCGTGAGAGAAGAAAATTTTTTTTGGGTATCCCCAGAGCTTAGTACATTGCTTGGAGCTTAATAAAGTCTTAATAAATGCTTTTTTTGTTTATTCCTGATCCTGCCCTAGCAGAGTTTAGAAGTTAATAGCAGAAGCAAGGCTAAGACACATGAAGTAACTAAAACCTTAGTGAAATCAGAGTCCAAAAGAAGAGGTCAGTGCAGGCTGAAGTTGTTGGGGATTTTCCAGAGGAGGTAAGATATAAACTGGCCTAAAATCAATCAATCAACAAGCCTTTATTGTGCATTTATTGAGCTAAGCACTGAGGATATAAAGAAAGGCAAAAACAGTCCCTGCCCTCTAGGAACTTAGATACTAATGAGGGAAAATAACATTTAATTAAATATATACAAAATACAGAGTAAAATGAACATAGCCTTAGGGAGAAAGGCTCAAAGGACTACAGGGACCAGGAAAAGTAACCTGCAGAAGGTATTCTTTGTGTTGAGTCTTAAAAAAAAAAGTCAGAAATGTCAAGAGGTGGAGAAGAGGAGGGTAAGCATACCAGGTTTGGGGGACATGTGCAAAAGCATAGAGACTGAAGATGACATATCATATGTAATGAACAAGTAGACTAGTATCACTGGACTAGAGAATGCATGGAGGGAAGTCAAGTATAAGAAGAATGGAAAGATAAAAGGGGGCCAGGTTGTGGAGAGTTTTAAATGCCAAAGAGATGACTTTACATTGGATTCCAGAGGTAATAAGGAGCATCTGGCACTTATTTAGTAGGGAGGTCAATGGCAAGGTCTGTCATGTTTTAAGGTGGTCATTCTCGCTGTTGTATGGAAGATGGATAGGAGCAGGGAGAGATGAATCAGGGAAACCAATTAGAAGACCATTGCAATAGCACAGATAAGAAGTAATTGGGGCTTAAGCTCTAGGGTGGTAGCTGTTTGAATGGAGAGAAAAGAAAGTATTTAAGTGAGATCATGAAGGTAAAAACTGCAAGATTTGGCAACTGATTGGATTTGTAGGTGATTGAGAATGAGAAGTCAAGGAGGACTCCAAGGTTGCAAATCGGCAAGACTGAGTGGATGGGGTACACTTAGTAATATGAAAGTTGGGAAGCGGGGTGGTGGTAGTAGATAATGAGTTCTGTTTGGACACGTTGAATTTGAGATACCTATAGGAAATTAAGTGGGAAATGTGCAAAAGGCAGTTGGAGATGAGGAAATGGAGCCCAGGAGACTAGGGCTGGATATATAGATCTGAGAATCATTTTCATAGAGATAGTAATTAAACTCCATGGAAACCGAGATCACCAAGGGAGATAAAATAGAAAGAAAAGAGAAGAGCACCAAGGGCAAGAGCTTGAGGGACACCCACAGGTGGAGGAGTAATAAAAATGATACGACAAAGGAAACTGGTAGGAGAAGAACCAAGAGGTAGCAGTAACAGGAAAACTCACAAAGATAGTATCCAGGAGAAGGAAGTCAAGAAGAATGGTCAAGAAGAACAAGAATGTTAAGAAGGATCAGGAATAAAAAAAGACCATTGGATTTTGTGATTAAGAAATGATGGGTAGTTTTGGAAAGAGCAGTTTCTACTGAATGGAGAAGTTTGAAGGATGGGAAGAATTTGGGTAGCTGGAGGAGAGAGGAGAGGGACTGGCTGGAGATGTCAATTTCAGAGCTGCCATATAAATGTGCCAGGTTAAGTCTGAGAGTAGATGAGCTCACAAAAAAAAAAGTGAGGATATTTAAGTTGTGTGTGTGTCTGTGTAGATCTTGGAAGTCCCTGATTGATCTTAGGAATTTCTTAATCAACCTAATGGTATCATTAGAATAATGGCCATTGTTTGGAGACAGTTGAAGGGTACCCACCAATAGAAATGTAGGCACATCCAACCGCTCCTTGCTGACAGGACACAAGGAACTTCTAAGGAATGGCTAACTGAGGGTCATCCCAAAGGACAATAAAAGCAATCTGGCCATACTTTCTTGATCTCTCAGTTGCTAGAACTCCACCATCACCAGCACCCCTCAGACCCTGGGAAAAGTAGCCTAGGACCTTGTGCTCAAGAGGCTATGGAATAGTAGTACCACTACCCCTCAAGACCATTGGCCATGCTTTCTGCCCTGTCCTCTATGGTATTATCCAGGGGAGCAGCTCCTATGGAGACTCTACCCAGCAACTACCTCTGCAGATGCTAAGTCCTCACCTTCTCTCAGCGGCCACAGCTATGGAAGACTGGAAAAGAAAATAATCTTCTCACTATCAAGGTCCTTGTCACTGTCAAATGGCTCAACCTCAGAACTGGATACAAATAGATATGATTTTTATCCATGGAAATTCCATTAAAGAATATGTACCCATGAATACTGTAACTTTGCTACTATAACTCAAGGACAATGTAATCTTTCCATCTGACTTGCAACTGAAACCTCCTATCCGTGAAGTCTCTTCCTATTAGAACATGAACTCTTTGTTTGCTTTTCTCAATATAAAAAATTATAAATGTATCCCATAGTGCTTTGAACATTGTAAATGTCTTTTCATCCATTCACTGCATCTTAGGGCATCATATGTTAACCTAGTCACTGAATATCTGTTCACTGGCTGGATAATCCAAGCACTTCTGCTTGTAATGTACTGCCCCCTCCAGATGCTTTGTCTCTTTATTATAGGATCCTGGGACCACATATTTAGATCCAGGAGAGACTTCAGTGCAGGTCTGCACAACATATGGCACTCAGGCTGCTTTCACTCCACAAAAGGATTTCCCACAGCCCACTACTGCGCACTCTCTCCTATTTGTCACATGATTCGTGGCAACCAACCTTTGTCAGTCTATCTCTAGGTACCTTTACTTGGAAAGTGAACCACTAAAACCCTAGCTGCAGCCTGAAGAAGTTTAGCCTATTTTAATTTTGGCCCCTACCTACTGCCAAGTTGTGCAGGTCTGCCTTAGAGGATACCTGGTCTAGCTCCCTGATTTTACAAGCCAGAGATGTGAAGTCATTTACTCAAAGGAAGCTGTTTTCAGCCATATTGGCTGGTGACGGAAGTTTTGGGTCAATGGATGCTGAGGCTCACCAGTGATGCGCACTGCAGAGTCCCTTGCATATGTTGCTCCAAAATGAAATTGTCCACCTTCCCCTGAGCAACTGCACCATGTGGTTCCTCTCTCCCCAAGACCCCCAGCAAGAATGTGGTAGGCAGAAATATCACAGCCCCTAAATTCGATTTCTCTCTTCTGAGAAGCAAGTTGCAATGTACGAGTCAAGAGAGGCCGGGTGACAGTCTATCTTTCCTAATATTATACTAAACATAAGTTCAGTCTCAGATTCAACAGCATCTAGACAGAGACCAATCTCTATATTGAATCTCCTCCAGAGACAGCCATCTGACTGCCAACTGTGGAGTGAACCTTCACAAGATTTAATCCTCTGGCTCTTCTGTATTCCCATTCCCTGTTCATTGAACATTCTTATTCACTCAGTTTTCCCACCAGTTCCCTTGTGGGCAAGAAATGATTGAGATGCCTTATTTTTAGTAGACCCCCCCCCAACTTCATTCTGGTGCTGTTTTTATAGACTGGCAGAACTCCTAGTCTCCCAATTCCCTGATATGCTGTGGCTTTCCATCTGACAGCTAGCTTGGGTTTTCCAGAGACACAGGGTAAATTGTAGCCTTCTGTCTCTTAACTGGAGTTCAAAATGTTGAACAAGAGCGTCATAATGCTGTTTGAATCTTTCATTGTTATTCTCCACCTTACCTAAGATGTTAACCTCTCTCAATTTTCCCCTCCACTTCATGACATATTGGTTTCCCTAATCTTTTGACATTTCAAAGCACAAGTCAATCCAAGCATCAGAAAGAAAAATAGGTATAATAATTATTCTTATTCTTAGTCATTTTTTCAGTTGTGTCTGATTCTTCATGAACTCTTTTAGGGTTTTCTTGGCAAAGGCACGGAAGTAGTTTGTCATTTCCTTCTCCAGCTGATTTTACAGATAAAGAAATTGAGGTTAACAGGGTTAAGTGACTTTTCTAGGATCACACAGCTAGTAAATGTCTGAGGCCAGATTTGAACTTAAGTCTTACTGACTCCAGGCCTGGCATTCTAGCCATTGCACTACCTAGCTGCCATAATAATAATAACAATAATAGCTAACATATATATAACTTTAAGGCTATTATCTCATTTTATCCTCAAAACTAGCCTGAGAGGTAAATATTGTCCTCATTCTACAGAAGAGGAAACTGAGGCAGAGAGTGGTTAAGAGATTTGCCCAGGGTCAAACAGCCAATAAGTATCTAAGGATGGATTTGAATTCAGGTCTTTCAGATTCTAGGCCCAGCACTTTATCCACTGCTCCACCTAACTGCCCCTGGGATATAGGGCAATTAGAATAAATCCTACAGCATTATTCCTTAAGGAATCATAGACTGTCAACCAGACCTAACAGCCTCTAACGTGTGGATGGCCAGAGTCAAACCGAGCAGGCTAAAGATCGGAGAGTCAGGAATCAAACATAAGTTTTACTTAAGTGAAAGAAATGGCTTGCAAGCAATGAGGCAGATTAGACACATGTGCCAGGGTCCTGCCCCTAGTGGGGGGACCCACTTTAGTGTGGTTAAACCTTGATTTATATATTTGTGGCTAAACAAAGAGTCAAACAATGTAGTGTAACAAGAGTACTGAGGCACAACAGTAACAGTGAGGCAAGGTTATTTAGTGACAAAAAGTCCATTCATAGGAGGGTTTCATGTCTGGACCTGTTGGTGCTTACCCAAGCTCAGGGACCATCAGTTCCAGAAGGTGAGCACAAAGGACTGTTGTTATGCCAAGCTCAGGGCACAACTTGCTTCTGGGCTTTAGCTGGTGTCTCCTAATAGTATCTTGACAAGACATATCACAAGCTGTCTTCACTGAGTTTTCTGCTCTAGACTCAGTGTTCCAGGGTCATTACTCTTGTGTGTCAGCGTAAGTTTACAGTAGGGGTGCTCTGTTTTTGGCAGGTATTATATTCAATTCAAGTGAAAGATTCTACAGAATATCTTCAGTTCTCATTTGACTAAGAAGCCTGCCTGTTCTCTATTCATGTGAATATCAGGTGTTCTTAAGGTGTTGACTACTCTACGGGCACATGAAAAAGTCAGTAGTGTTTCTAGAAAGACAGAAGAAGATGGATTAGAGAATCATAGATTTAGAGCTAGAGAGTGACCTTAGAAATTATGGGAAGATTGCAAAGAAAAAGAGGCTGTTGTGACAATTTTGTTGCAGATTCCACTGGTAATAGGATTTCTGACCTGATTCTTTATTTCAGTTCAATTCAATTCAACAAACACTTATTAAATACCTGCTATATGCCAGTCACTGTGCTAGGGACTGGGGATACAAAGCCCAAAATGAAAAAATCCCTGACCTCAAGGAGCTTATAATCTAAATCTGTATAGTTGACAAGGAGTTTGCAGTCTTAATGCCCAATAGTAAATGGTCAAGGGAAAAAATAATTCTGAAAAAAAGAATTGCAAAATATTAATAACCACATTAGAGAATGCTCCAAATCACTACTAATAACAAAAATACAAGTGAAAATAACCCTGAAGTTTCCCTTTACACCTAGAAAATCAACAAAGATGTTTACAAAAAACATTTGAAACAGAGGGATACACACAGGGTAAAAGTCAAAGGCTGGAGTAGAATATATTATGCTTCAGTTGAAGTAAAAAAAAAAAGCAGGGGTAGCAATCCTGATGTCAGACAAAGCAAAAGCAAAAATAGATCTTATTAAAAGAGATAAGAAAGGAAACTACATCCTGCGAAAAGGCACCATAGACAATGAAGTAATATCATTACTAAACATATATGCACCAAGTAGTATAGCAGCCAGATTCTTAGAGGAGAAGTTCAGGGAGTTACAGGAAGAAATAGATAGCAAAACTATACTAGTGGGGGACCTCAACCTCCCCGTCTCTGAATGAGATAAATCTAATCACAAAATAAACAAGGACGAAGTTAAGGAGATGAATAGAATGTTAGAAAAGTTAGATATGGTAGACATCTGGAGAAAATTGAATGGGGATAGAAAGGAACATAATTTTTTCTTACCAGTACATGGCACCTACAAAAAAATTGACCATGTACTAGGGCATAAAAACCTCACAATTCAATGCAGAAAGGCAGAAATATTAAATGCATCCTTTTCAGATCATGATGCAATAAAAAAAAATATGTAATAAAGGGCCATGGAAAGATAGACTAAAAATTCATTGGAAACTAAACAATCTAATCCTAAAGAATGAGGGAGTCAAATAACAAATCATAGAAACAATCAATAACTTCATCCAAGAGAATGACAATAATGAGACAACACATCAAAACGGGATACAGTGAAAGTGGTTCTTAGGGGAAGTTTTATATTGCTAAATGCTTACATGAATAAAAGAGAGAAAGAGGAGATCAATGAATTGGGTATGCAACTAAAAAAGCTAGAAAAAGAACAAATTAAAAATCCCCAATTAAATACCAAATTAGAAATACTGAAAACCAAAGGAAAGATTAATAAAATTGAAATTAAGAAAACCATTGAACAAATAAATAAAACTAAGAGCTGGTTTTTTGAAAAACACCAATAAAATAGATAAGCCTTTGGTTAATCTGATTTAAAAAAAAAAGAAGCAAACCAAATTACCAGTATCAAAAATAAAAAGAGTAAATTCATCACCAAGGAAGAGGAAATTAAAACAATAATTAGGAACTATTTTACCCAACTGTATGCCAATACATTTGACAATCTTAGTGAAATGGATGACTACTTACAAAAACATAAATTGCTCAGATTAACAGAAGAGGAAATAAAATATTTAATTACCCCCATTTCAGAAAAAGAAATTGAACAAGCCATAAATGAACTCCCCAGGAAAAAAAATCTCCAGGGCCAGATGGATTTACAAGCAAATCCTATCAAACATTTAAAGAACAATTAATTCCAATACTATATAGACTATTTGGGAAAATAGGTGAAGAAAAAGTCCTACCAAATAAATTCTTTATACGATGCAAATATAGTACTGATACCTAAACTGGGAAGAGTAAAAACAGGGAAAGAAAATTATAGACCAATTTCTTTAATGAATATAGATGCAAAAATTTTAAATAAAATATTAGCAAAAAGATTACAGCAACTTATCATGAGAATAATACAGTATGACCAGGTGGGATTTATATCAGGAATTCAGGGCTAGTCCAGTATTAGGAAAATCAATCATATCAACAACAAAACTTACAGAAACCATATGATTATCTCAATAGATGCAGAAGAAACTTGTGACAAAATATAATACCCATTCCTAATAAAAACACTAGAGAGCATAGGAATAAATGGAGTCTTCCTTAAAATGATAAGTAGCATCTACCTAAAACAATCATTATATGTAATGGGGATAAGCAAGAAGCATTTCCAATAAGATCGGGGTGAAACAAGGATGACAATTATCACCACTGTTATTTACTATGGTACTAGAAATGTTAGCTTTAGGAATAAGAGAAGAAAAAGAAAGTGAAGAAATTAGAATAGGCAAAAAAGAAACAAAGCTATCACTCTTTGAAGATGATATGATGATATGCTTATAGAATTCTAGAGAATCAAGTAAAAAGCTGCTTAAATAATAAAACAATTTTAGCAAAGTTGAGGGATATAAAATAAATCCACAAAAATCATCAGCATTTCTATATATTACTAACAAAGCCCAACAGCATGATATAGAAAGAGAAATGCCATTTAGAGTTACCGTAGAAATTATAAAATATTTGGGAGTCTACCTGACAAAACAAACCCAGGAACTCTATGAACACAATTACAAAACACTTTTCACACAAATAAAGTCAGATTTAAATAATTGGAAAACATCAGTTTCTCGTAGGTAGGCTGAACTAATATAATAAAAATGACAATTCTACCTAAATTAATTTACTTATTCAGTGCCATACCAATCAAATTACCAAAAAATTATTTTATAGAGCTGGAAAAAAGAATAACAAAATTCATCTGGAAGAACAAAAGGTCCAGAACATCAAGGGAATTAATGAAAAGAAATGCTAGGGAAGGTGGTCTAGCCATACCAGACCTTAAATTGTATCATAAAACATCAATCATCAAAACTACTTGGTACTGGCTAAGAAATAGAGTGGTGGGTCAGTGGAATAGATTAGGTACACAAGACACAGTAGTCAATGACTACAGTAATCTACTGTTTGATAAACCCAAAGATTCCAGTTTCTGGGATAAGAACTCACTATTTGACAAAAACTGCTGGGAAAACTGGAAAAAAATATAGCAGAAACCAGGCATAGACCTACATCTTATACAGTTTACTAAAATAAAATCAAAATGGATACATAATTTAGATATAAAAGCTGATACTATAAGCAAATCTGTCAGACTTATGGAGAACGGAAGAATTTATGACCAAACAAGAGTTAGAGAATATTATGAAATGCCAAATGGATAATTTCGATTACATTAATTTGAAAAGTTTTTGCAAAGAGTCAATGCAACCAAGATTAGGGGGGAAGCAGAAAACTTGGAAAGAATTTTTACTGAGAAAGTATCTCTGATAAAGGCCTCATTTCTAAAATATGTAGAGAACTGAGTCAAATTCGTAAGAATGCAAGTCATTACCCAATTGATAAATGGCCAAAGGATATGAACAGGCAGTTTTCAGATGAAGAAATTAAAGCTATCTATAGTCATATGAAAAAATGCTCTAAATCACTATTTTTTTTTTTTAGGCAATTGGGGTTAAGTGACTTGCCCAGGGTCACACAGCTAGTAAGGCTCTAAATCACTATTGATTAGAGAAATGCAAATCAAAACAACTCTGAGATACTGTATCACATCTTATTATTTGTTTTTATTACTATCATTACATAGATTGGCTAACATGACAAAATAGGAAAATGATAAATGCTGGAGGAGATGTGGGAGAATTGGAACATTAATGCATTGTTGGTGGAGTTGTGAGCTGATCCAGTCATTTTGGAGAGCAATTTGGAACTATGCCCAAAAGGCTATAAAACTGTGCATACCCTTTGACCCATCAATACCACTTCTAGGTCTATATCCCAAAGAGATCATACAAATTGGAAAAAGACCCACATGTACAAAAATATTTACAGCAGTTCTTTTTGTGGTGTCAAAGAATTAGAAATTGAGAGGATGCCCATCAGTTGGGGAATGGCTGAACAGGCTGTGGTATGTGAATATAATGAAATACTATTGTGCTATAAGAAATGATGGGTAGGCAAATTTCAGAAAAACCTGGAAAGACTTGTATGGACTGATGCTGACTGAAGTGAACAGAACCAGGAGAACATTGTACACAGTAACAGCCACAATATGCAATAGACTCATCTCTTCTTAGCAATGCAAGGATCCAAGATAACTCCAAAGGATTCATGATGGAAAATACTGTCCACATCTAGAAAAAGAACTGCAGAGTCTGAATGCAAATCAAAGCATATTATTTGTTCTCTCTCTCTCTTTTTTTTCTTTTTCTTTTTGTTTCTTCTTTCTCGTGGTTTCTACTGTTGGTTCTAATTCTTCTTTACAACATGACTAGTGTGAAAATAGGCTTAATATGAATGTATATGTAGAGCCGATATCAAATTGCATGCTGTCTTGGAGTGGGGGGGGAGAGGAGAGATAGGGAGAAAATTTGGAACTCAAAATCTTATGGAAGTGAATGTTGAAAACTAAAAATAAATAAATTAATTTAAAAAAAGAAAATCAACAAAGATAATAAAAGATGGGAATGGTCAAAATTAAAGGGGCATACAAAGCTAGAAAAATGGACATACTAAGGCATTGTTGGTGGAGCTGTGAATCAGTCCAACCATTTTGGAAAGCAATTTGGAATGATTTAAGTGACTAAAACTTCCATACCCTTTGACCCAAAGATTCCACAGCTAGGATTATAATCCATGGAGGTCATTGATAAGAAGGACATTACATACATCAAAATATTTATGACAGTACTTTTTATAGTAGCAAAGAACTTGAAATAAGGTAGATGTCTGCCAATTGAGAAATAGCTAAGCAAATTGAGGTTTCTTTATCTGCAAAATACATTGGAGTAGACGGTGGGGGTGGGGGGGCCTTCTAACATAAATTTATGATATTATGACTGTTTCAACTTTTTTCTTCTACATAGCACTGAGGATACGAAGCCTTGAATCTAGACCCTTCTTTCCTCTCCCGTCTTCTTGCACTTTACTCTGCAGTCTGGTGATTGGCTTCCTTGCTGTTCTTCAATATAACACCCTATCTTCTGACTTGAAGCATTTTCACTGGCTGCTCCCATGCTTGGAATGTTCTCCCTTCTCATCTCTGCCACTTAGCTTCTCTGGCTTCCCTCGAATCTCAAATAAAGTCCTACCTCCTACAAGAGACCTTTCCCAGTCCTTCTTAATCTTAATACCTTTCCTTTGAGACTGATCCCAATTTATCCTATGTCTTATTTGTCCATAGTTATTTGCATATAGTCTCCCCCATTAGAATATAAGCTCCTTGAAAGAAGAGATTGGTTTTTGCCTTTCTTTGCATCCCCCATACTTAACACAGTGCCTGGCACATAGCAGGCACTTAACAAAGGCTAGCTGACAAACTGACTAGCATAAAACTTTTGGTCCAGATTTGGGATTTCATTAGTGTAGGGAATTCACAGAATTCACGATTCAAGTCAGCATTCTTCTCCAATGTTCTCTGGGGCATTAAGAAATTAAATGACTAACTGAGGTCTCACAAACCAGCAGGTATCAGAGGCAGCACTTAAATACAGGTCTTCCTTACTTCATGGTCTGCTCTCAACCAGTATACAAGATGACCAAACAGCCCACAGCAAATGTTTAGTTGTTGTTGTTCAATTGTTTTAGTCATGCCCAACTCTTTTTGACCCCATTCGGGGTTTTCTTGGCAAAAATATTAGAATGGTTTGCCATTTCCTTCTCCAGCCCATTTTACAGTTGAGAACACTGAGGCAGACAGAGTAAAATGACTTGCCCAGGATCCACAAGGAGTAATGTCTGAGGCCAGATTTGAACTTAGGTCTTCCTGAATCCAGGCCCAGGGCTCTATCCACTGTGCCACCTACTTACCCAAGTGTTTGGTAAGCGTGTTCAAATTAGACTGAATGAAAAATAAACGCCTCCCACGTAGCATTACGGTTTCAAAAAGCATGTTTGCAAGGTTGAATCTAGGTATGTGATACTATACAACAAATTTTCTCATGATTTCCTATCTTGTCATATGTTGTAACAACATTGTAAAGTGAACCAGCTGCCATATCTTTCATGGCTTGGTACACCTGTGGTACCCAAAATAGCTTCTTTCCTAGACATATGGTACCCCTAGAAGAAGTAAGTAATAAGCCTCAATTTTAAAACAAAATAGATTATTGGTCTGAAAAAAGTCAACTCCAACTTAGTGAAACTGATGGAAAGCACATGGCTAGTCAAAGGTAATGGTGGAGAATTTGGAGAACAAAGGCCAAAATGTACAACTGAGACATTGAACAAGAGACAATTGAGAGAAACATTTGGGAACTTTACAAATATCATAAAATAAGAATACTTCTGTCTAGAAATCCCATCTTCATCTACCTGAAAACTTACATGGAGGAGAAAAATTATCAATGATCCATCAAGCAAGTAAACAAGCAAGAAGCATTTATTAAGTGCCTACTACATGCCAGCCACTGTGGTAGACACTGAAGGTACAAAGACAAAATTGAGAACAGCTTTTACCCTCTAAGAACTGTGAAAAATGCTCATCTCCAAGGAAAAATCTTTCATGTTCACTACAAAGTGCCCCCAGGGAAGAAATCCTGCATGTGGGATGAATATGGGAGAATATTCACTAAGAATGCACATCTTTATAGATAATGGAGTTCACAGTGGCAAGAAACTCTGTAAGAATGATCTAAGTGGCAAAGAAAAGTCAAGAAGCACTTATTATGCTTACTATACTTACTATATGTATATTACTATATGACAGGCACTGTGCTAAACACCCAATATCAAAGGAAAAAGCAAGAACATAATCTTTACCCTCAAGGAGTTCACATTCTAATGGGGAAGATAACATTCAAACAACTCAGTACAAGAAGTATTCAGATTTAATCTCAGAGGGAAGACACTGGGGGACTGGAGAAGGGGAAGGATTATTCCAGAGAACTCACCTCAAGTCCTGTCTTTAATTCATACTAGCTGTGTGACCTCAAGGAAGTCATTTTCTATTTCTCAGCACCTCAGACAACTCACAAGGACAATAAATTTGTATGAATTGCAAAACTATAATACCAGAGGAAGTTTCCAGAGTGGGAGTTCTCCCTAGAAGAAACCACAGGTCCAGACTAAAAAGAATGAGATGGAATGCAGTGAATGCAGGTGGAAATTGGTTAAAAACTAAGGACCATTATGTTTTACCCAGTTGGCAATATCCCACATCACAACGACTATTTAACTCTATCTGGACGGACTGTAGACAAATAGTAAAGAGATATTTAAAAAAATATTACTACTATTACCAATAATATTAATAATAACTGACATGCACATAGTGCCATAAAATTTTCAATGTATTTTAAATTTATTATTGTACTTTGGTACTTATAAAAAGTATTTGTCATTTAACAATATCATTTTTCAACCTTTTTTTAAAAAAGGAAATCATATTAAATATATCCTCTGGTAGGCCTTGAACTTTGAGGTTTTCTAGATAAATCAACCAAGTAACTATGGAAACTGATAATAGATTCAGTGGATTCAAATTTGTCTCTTTGTTATGAAGAAAGATACATAGTCTTGGACTGCCCATAGACTTGTTTGTTTTTTTTAAAGAAATGTACAAAAATATTATATTTTGGATATGCAACTAGCAAACTAATGTTTAATAACAGCATACTAGGTTTAGGTAACCATTCTGAAGAGTTAATTCTATAGTTGGCATTTTAAAAAATGTTTTTTCTCAATGTTTTTTTCCTTTTAACAGCTTGGTCCCTTTAAATATGCACTCCTTTCCTCTAATGAACTCTCCCTTGTAACAAAGAGATAGAGTTTGAAATACTGTGTATTTCCTCATCTCTCTACCAAGAGAATAACAACAACAATAACATTTATATAGCACTTAAGCTTTGCAAAGTGCTGAACTTGTTATCTCATTTGGTCCTCACAACAACTTTGAGAGGTAGGTGCTATTATTATCGCCATTTTACAGATAAGGAAACTGAGTCAGATAGCTGGTAAGTGACTTGCCCAGGGCCACACAGCTAGTGAGTGACTGAGGATTTTAACTCATAGCTTTCCTTGACTTCAAGTCTAATGTTCTTGCACACTGCGCCACCTACCTTCAGGAGAGATACATTTCATTATTTATTCTCTGTGACCATGATAGATCATTACAATTAATCAGAGATGATTGCCTTTTAGAGTTGTCTTCATTTATATTATTATAGATACTGTGCTTATTATTCTCTTGTCTGGCTTTCTTCATTCTGCATCAGTTCATATAAGTCTTCCCACATTTCTCTAAATTCCTCATATTTGTCATTCTTTATAGCATAATAAGAATCCATCATATCGTTGCTCAAAATTTGTTTAGCCTTTACGCCATAAGTGACTGCATACTTTGTTTCTAGTCTTCTGTCACCATAAGTGGTGCTTTCATAAATAGTTTAAAATTTTTATCTTCTCTTTGCTGAAGGGCATACTTTTAATTTCTCTTCTCTTATTGATACATTGGCAGCTAGGAGGCAGAGTGTATGGAGTGTTATACCTAGCATCAGGACAATCTCAATTCAAATCCAGCCTCAGACATTAGCATTGACCCTAGGTAAGTCACTTAACCTCTCTGCCTCAATTTCCTCATCTGTAAGAAAATAAGGACGATAAGAGGACCTACCTCCCAGTGTTGTTGTGAAGATAAAATGAGATAATTTTTATAAAGTGCTTTGCAAACCTTAAAGTGCTAGATAAATGTTAACATTATTATTAATATTGGTATTTTTTTTCAGATACCTAACATATAAAAGTGGCTATGTAAAAAACTCAAATTTATAGGATTTTAAAGCTGGAAGGGACATTAAGAGTATCTAATCAAATGTCTGAGGAAACTGAGGCCAAGTGTTAGAACAGAAAGATAATCCTCCTGAGGTTCCTATGGGGATAGTTGGGCAGCATCGGTGTTCAGTAGCTCTGAACTAATGAAGCACATTAAGTTTTCTCGCACCTGAGGGCTGCCCGTAGTAAGCATATCACAGCAAAGTCCTCACTTAAAATCAGTTTGGCGCAAGTCAAGATATCACCCCATTATGTCATTGGTCCTCTTCAAAAACAAGGGATGGGAGGGGGTGGCAGAGCCAAGATGGTGGAGTAAAAGCAGTGACTTGCTTGAGCTCTCCCCAAAGCCCTTCCAAATACCTGTAAAAAAAATGGCTCTAAACAAATTCTAGAGCAGCAGAACCCACAAAAAGACAAAGTGAAACAAATTTCCAGCCCAAGACAGCCTGGATGGTTGATTGGAAAGGTCTGTTGCACCAGATTGGGAGAAGAGCACAATCAGCATGGGCCATGCAGGCTGAGCAGGCAAAGACCAAGCCTCAGCAAACCTGGAACAGTCCTCAGGGGATTGAATCAAGAGGAGCTGTGGCGGTTTTCCAGACTTCTCAACCCACAAACATCAAAGACAATTTAGAATGTCAGTAGGAAAGGTCTGTCTGTGGTGAGAGAGAAGCTTGGTCTGGCCCTGGTCCCAGCACAGCCCCACGGTGGCAACTGCTTCCTGATCCCCTGGACTACAGACAGAGGGGGAATCGAATGGCTGATCTGAGGGGGATTGCAGGGATCTCTTTGCTGGTGCTAAGGCAGGAATCCCTTGCTTTGTCTGTGCTTAGATCTGGGTCACAGTTCTGGGTGGTGGTCCTGGGGTAAGGAGGAGCACTGGTGTGATGGCGCTTGTGGTGGTGGTGGAGAGGGAATCCTCACAGTTCCAAGGCAGAAAAGAACACTTGTGATCACTCATAGACCAGAGCACAGGCCAGAAAAGGAGTAAATACCTCGCCTTTGATCATATCACCTTGGAAGAATGGAAAATTTATAGGTCCCTAGAAGTATCTCTGAAAACAGCTGCATAAAACCCCTTGGGACAGTACATTCTCCACACTAGAAGCAGACCCCTACCTTAACAAAGAGTTTAAAATACAAATAATTGGCTGGGATTATGAGCAAGCTGTGCAAAAAAAGTCAGACCATAGAATCTTACTTTGGTGACAAAGAAGATCAAAACATACAACCAGAAGAACACCACAAAGTCAAAGCTCCTACATCCAAAGCCTCCAAGAAAAATATAAATCAGTCCCAGGCTATGGAAGAGCTCAAAAAGGATTATGAAAAGCAAGTAAGAGAAGTAGAGGAAAAACTGGGAAGAGAAATGAGAGTGATGCAAGAAAATCATGAAAAACAAGCTTGCTAAAGGAGACCCAAAAAAATACTGAAGAAAATAACCCCTTAAAAAAATAGCCTAACCCAAATGGCAAAAGATGTCCAAAAAGCCAATGAGGAGAAGAATGCTTTAAAAAAGCATAATTGGCCAAATGGAAAAGGAAGTCCAAAAGCTCACTGAAGAAAATATTTCCTTAAAAAATTAGAATGGAGCAAATGGAAGCTAGTGACTTTATGAGAAACCAAGACTTTGTAAAACAAAACCAAAAGAATTAAAAAATAGAAGACATTGTGAAATATCTCACTGGAAAAACAACTGACCTGAAAAATAGATCCAAGAGAGATAATTTTAAAATTATTGGACTATCATATCATATCAAAGCCATGATCAAAAAAAGAGCCTAGACATCATACTTCAAGAAATTATCAAGGAAAACTGCTCTGATATTCTAGAACCAGAGGGTAAAATAGAAATTGAAAGAATCAGGCAGTTAGGTGGCACAGTGGATAGAGCACTGGCCCTGGATTCAGGAGGATGTGAGTTCAAATCTGGCCTCAGACACATAACACTTATTAGCCGTGTGACCCTGGGCAAGTCACTTAACCCCACTGCCTAGCCAAAAAAGGGGGAAAAAGAAGGAAAAAAAAAGAAATTGAAAGAATCCACCAATCACCTCCTGAAAGAGATCCCCAAAGGAAAACTCCTAGCGATATTGTAGCCAAATTCCAGAGTTCCCAGGTCAAGGAGAAAAGATTGCAAGCAGCCAGAAAGAAACAATTCAAGTATTGTGGAAACACAATCAGGATAATACAAGATTTATCAGCTTCTGCATTAAGGGACCAGAGGGCTTGGAATATGATATTCCAGAGGTCAAAGGAGGTAGGATTACAACCAAGAATCACCTACCCAGCAAAACTGAGTATAATCCTTCAGGGGGGGAAATGCACATTCAGTGAAATAGAAGACTTTCAAGCATTCTTGATGAAAAGATCACAGCTGAATAGAAAATTTGACTTTCAAATACAAGACTCAAGAGAGGCATGAAAAGGTAAACTGGAAAAAGTAATTGTAAAGGGCTTATTAAAGTTGAACTATTTACATTCCTGCAGGGAAAGATGATATTTGTAACATATAAGACCTTTGTCTGTATTAGGGTAGCTGGAGGCAAAAAATTATATGTATGGATAGATAGATAGA